>NC_037597.1:29488149-29527706 GCF_003073045.1 Pomacea canaliculata | reverse complement strand
TTACTCACTACCACCACGTCGATCTCACTCACTCTCTCACTCCTCTCACTCACTCACCACGCACCTCTCACCTAAATCACTAAACTCACTCACCTCATTGCACGCCTCTCATACTCATCACCTACGTCATGTCATCTCTCACGATCACACATCCACCTCATGCACACTCTCCAACACTGCACACACTCGGTCACCACTCTTCGTCACGCACGCGTCAATGGATGTCTCTATTGTATTTTCCGCATTGAGGCTGATGTATACTGGCGGAAGCAACAACGAGCTATAGGAAGAGGAAGTCCTGCGAAAGATGGGTTTTGCTAGGACAGACCCTACGGAATCTCTAACAAGCGAACAAAAATCCACTACAGACAGATAACGAATGAATGGAACCCCAGGGAAAGAGAGCGAGGAAGCAGAGATAAACAACCCTGGGAGACGGGAACGTCCGCCGCCACACCAAGCTCAACTGGATTTGGATTGGGGGTCACGTGGTGTGGTAGCCCAGGACAGGGGCGGTTGGGTGGCGGGTCGTCTGATGGGCCTGAAGCCGCCAGGAGGGGCGACGGGCATAACTGACTGACCTGAGATACTGGTATTTGAGACTTAGAAGGGAAGGAAGGCAGCAAATCCAAGAATGTCATCGAGCATGAAAGCGTGGAATTGAATATTACATCTGCTGCAACGGTTCACTTAAAACATGTAAGGATCCATTTGGGTGCAATGTTATGTATTGCTTCTCAGGATCTCTTGTATTGGCCTTGCGTGTAAAGAGTGGTATTTGTTATTTCATTAAAATGTTATTATTACAGGGGAGTCACATCAGTCTGAGACAAAAGTGATACAATTATTGACACAAAGGAATAAACATCTTAAGATATGGTACTTAGTCCAACGTGTGATTAAGGTGTTAGTTCATTGTTTTCTCTTCAACCAAAAGGGAACTGCTGTGAAATAAATTGCTCGAACATTATTTTGGTTGTACAGATGGCCAGAATGAGTTGCCAACATCTCTTAAAGAAGCTAAAGGCTAAACAACACCACTTGCAGATTGTTATAATTTGCTGAAGATCGGTGTCAATGCTTTTCTATGGCGTCAGCTTTCCGATTCAACTGTAGGACCATTGTGCCATGTTATTTTGTGTTCCATTGTTGTAACTGTGATATACTTGTATATATGCAAGTGTGAATGACGGAGGTGCTTCAGCCACTGAGTTTTGTATTGTTACCTGTTATTCACCTGCAATATAGAAACTTTGAATTTCTTGTGCATGAGTTGTTATCGTGAATCATGAGATGAAGGGGGAAAGGTTTTGTGAAACGCAGAAGTTAAATTAAATGAGTTTCAGGTTGCCAAACATAGTTTGTTTGTTATTTGTGTGGCTCTGTTTTCCGCTCTTCTGTATCTTTTCTTTGTGTGGCGGTGTTTTGGCCGGAATATTGGGTAAACATAGTATCATAGGCTTAGTGAGCCAAACAGGGATCATGGTGGTGTTCTGTAGTAATGAGTAAGAGAAGGAGATGAGAAGGTAGGGTATGAGATAGTGACAGAAATGCGCAATAAAATATAAATGGTGAAGAATGTGGTGCTCGGAGGTTTGGTGCTTGTTGTTTTGGGTGTGTAGGTGTGTGTGCTTTGCTCAGTGTTGTGTGTGCGTTTCGGCTGGCTCGTGTGTTCTTCCTTATATTACTAGGTTTTGGTTCTGTTTTTTGTGTGGTGAGAAGATGATCATTCAGTGTGTCGTGACCTGCATGGACAGTATGTTCAGATAGAAGTTTGGTTCTGGTTGCTGCGTTCTTTTTTTCTCGGGTCATGTGTGCTTGTTGTGCTGCTCGCCTACCTGGGGGTGTGTGTATGTTCCGTTGCCTTGCTCCTGTCGTGGTTTTTGTGCGCTCCCCTGTCTTTTTCCCCATGTCGCTTTTCGTCTCTGTCTTCTCGTTTTGTTCTTCTCTTCCTCTCTCTTCGTGCATTCTTTGTTCCCAATCTCTCTTTTTCTGTCGGTCTGTCTTAGTGTTTTTCTCTCTGCCTCGTCTTTTTTATCTATATCCTCTATTCTTCCCCACCCTCTTCTCCGTTTCGTCATTTCCCGTGATTGAGAAGGGAGTTACCGTGCTTTTGGTGTAGTCTGGGTAGAAGAATCGTGACTAATTTATTCAGTGCTGCATGTTTACCTTGCTGTCGCAAGAGCTATTTTCACTGTCGAGTTTTTATTCAAGCATTAAAAGCGGTCGTCAAGAATGGGGCCAATCAGTGAGTTTGGAGACATCCAGGAATAGGCGCGGTAAAGGCAGGAGGACGGGCTTATAAAGAAAAAAGAAAATCAGGCTTCTGGCTCTAGGATAAATTCTTTCACGATTGGCTGGAAGACTGAGTTAAGAGGTAATATAGCCTTCTGTATGTAATTATCGGGTGAACGTTTCAAACTTCTTACGTTAGCATGATTAATCCTCTGGTCACATTGCAGACTGGAGAATAGATTATATGAGACAGAGAGAGAGAGAGAGAGAAAAAGCATGGGTGTAGATAAATATATACATAGAGAGATTCCTTGATGGAATTCTGATAAAATAAAATGAAAAATTCACTTCAACTTATTTTCTACGTTTTTTGTGATAGAGATGAAGGTAATTTGATGACATGATGATATAATAATGACGACAGTGGTGATGTGGTACAATTTGGTGTATAAACTTTTTGGTTGCAGGCAAATTTTCTCTGCGCAACTTATATCACATTCTATCCTGTCGTGGTTTACACAAGAAGTGTTGGTTATATCACCTGTCGCATTTTGGTGTGTGATTTTATTACTGCCAGGGGGTGAAGAGGCAACAGCGGAAGCACAAGGTCTCTACGGGGAAAAACTTGTGTCAGCAGGGAGGGCGGTGCAAAGTTCAGGTCGCCGCGCAATTTTTGCCTCGAGCATAATTTGCCTACACTGAATTGCAGGCAGTTAATACGAGCTCTTGGTTTAGTTAAGACAAACATCTGAAGTAGAGGACAGCCATCATCAGCTATGCCCAAACGCGCTGGTAGAGCTGCAAAGTCTATTTTCGTAGTCCTGTATATGCATAGTATGGAGATTAAGTTCTTCGAGAAGAAGCGATTCAGAAAAGTAGCCAGGGTGATCTGGTGTTTGGGAGTAAAGCTAAGCGAAACTGTCCAAACGAGCTGAGATGGGGGGCAACATTATTGTGTTTTGCTTAAGAAAGCAGGCCCGCTTTTCATAGGGGTGAATAAACTAAATCATTATTAAGATAGCGATGGACTTGAAAAAAGTTGTTGAATCTTCATTATCTTTTACGTGCTATTGTCCCATAATGTGTCATTTGCTTCCTGCTCCCAGGATTCTCAATTTTGTCCGCTATTCTCCTGCTTGCTGTGGGTCCCCACCACGAGTCTTCTAAAACAAGTATTTGGGTCCTAATGGCCACGTTTTCTTCCAGATATTCTAGAGGTTGCAGTCTGGCTACTGCATTTCACAGATAAAAACTATATGTTCAGTATTGCAAGCGCATGTGAAATCTTGCATTCACAAGGTTGATATTATTTATGTGTTTGGTGTCTTGGCAGTCTTTTAGAAAATTGCATTAAGAACTGCGGAAGAGGATTTATGTGTTATATGCATCCCATTATTATTTTTTTTTTTAATTATTTATTTAACATTAGTATAGTGAAGTAGATTTCCTCTGGTAGAATTTATTTTTAGGCATTAGCAGTGTTGTCCATAGGAATGGGAATCCATGGGAATCCCTGGGAAACGTCATAGGATGGGAGGATGGGATGGGACAGCACACATTTGTATTCCCATGGTAGTCGATACTTGATATTTGCAAATAAATTTACTGTTTATTCATCAAGGATTAATCTTTCCTCTGAATCATCTATTGTATGTGAAGTACAGGAATTATAGAACAAAAGCGAAAAGTGGTTTTCAGTGTTGTCCATAGATTGTTAATACATGGGAATCCCATGGAAACCCGTGGATGGGACGGGATGGGACAGGCATAAATTGCCATGGGACGGATGGGACGGATAGAAAATATGTCCATGGACAACCTGGCATTAGGATTGGAATTAAATGCCAAAACTAATTAGCAGAAAATTGTGGGACAACATGAAAGAAAACAATCTGTCAGATTTTGTCTGTTCAATACAATTTTCAGGACACCCTGAAGTTTTCCAAAACTTTAATTGACCTTAAAAAAGCGGTGAATCTTTATCAGCAGCGGCATACAAATTCAAAAGTAAAAACTGTCCGCGCTAAAACGCGAGCGAAATAATAAAAATAACTGGGGGAGGACATCTCTGGAATAATTTGATACAATTATCAAATTTTGCTTTGACTTCAGGGGACATGACCACAAACGTGTTCAGACAAACCACTGTGAGTGCAGTGTCCACGTGACAATACACGCGAGGTTTTTCTTTTCAATCTTTCACCAAGTCTCGCGAGAACTCTAGATAAAGGACAGTCGTGATGTCACAGACATCAAAGAGTGTGCACTGCTTTCTAACTTTGATGACAGTTATGTTTTTATCTCTGTTTTACAATGTTAGTTCATTTATTACGAATAAAAATACAAAACTGGGTGAGCATTTCATATATAGAAACCTTTATAGCCACGGTCCCTTTCGCGCACCTTTCAGGACGCCTGCTTCCCATGTATATAGCGCCGACCTTAACCATACCTGCCTTGTGCCAACAGTGGCACCCATGTACTACGGTCAGCACCGCCTGGCACGTCGCCACAGCCTGCTGCTGACAGACGACTGACCAGGACACGCTGAACTCCGAGGTTGACAACAACATTTGGCTGGGGCTGAAATAATAGCCAGCGCCGACACATCGGACACTTTCATCTCCAAGCTTTGCTCCACAAGAAACATGCGCACAAGGATAGAAGAGGCAACGGACAGCCAACAGCCACACAAGTACGTTAGAAAACAGCGCTGAGCAGACGACTGGTGACGTCAAACACAACAAACGTCCAGCTGATCTTATCTGCCTATCCCTCTACAGCAGGATAAAAATAGCCTGCGACACTGAAGGGGACTGCACTCTCTTGTTCTTCGATCTAAGTCTCCTCTTGATCTGTGTGTTTGTTGTGTATTTACACTCATTGGGTGTTGCTCTGTCTTTGTCTGCACCATACCGTGTCCACCTACACACAACTTCCTATCAACTGCCTCCTTCTTACATCCCGCCATAATGATTCTTCATTCAGTTCGCTGGTGAAAAAAATCACACAGTCGATGCAGTGTGCTTTATCGTGTAGTCACATATTATTAGTGTATAAACCTAGTGATTGTGTTATATATATAGCTAGTGGTCACACATACCTTGCGGGGTGTAGTTCATGCTCGGCAATACTTACATACCAAAGATGTCATACACAGGAATGTGAAGGGTAGCCATGTTTTATCACCAGGTAGCCTACAGGTGTGTCTCACTGACTCCACAACTCTCTTCCTTCTGATCGTTGTAAGGCAGTCAGGGCAAGTTATTTGGTTATTTGTTTGGTTATCGCTTAGTTATTTTATTATTAGTTTAAGGTTGACTACCGCTCTTTTCACATCGTTGTTGTCAGCTTTTCTTTTAGATGAAAGACACTGCTCGTTAGGGATTACCTTCTGTTGCCTGCTTCCTGAGTGAGCGGTGTTATCTTCATCGGTAGCAGCGCCTCTTTCTTTAGGTTTAGTACTCGGTCTGTAATCTTACTTCTTGTGACGTGAACTATTGAAAACAAACACGTGACTTTGTTTGCTGGATGAGGTCTACTTTGCTTTTACATTTTATTGCCTCCTTCTCTCGCTGTCGCCCCTCTATTCCTTTCGAATTCTGTAGTTTTCTGAGAAGATATAGTCACCGTACATCATCATCGCTTTCCTGACAGACGACAGTCGCTGTCCACCTTCATCCTCCATCAACATGACGTCACTGAGGACTAACATCCTGTCACCAATGGCTGATTGTGAGATTCCTGTCATGACGTGTCACGGTCAGGGTATACTGTGTGTTGTGACAAGATGTTGGCAAACTGTGACAGTGTTATTTAATCGGGGTGTAGGTATTGTATCCTGTCATTGCTATTTATTGGTTTATTTGCTATCTGCTGTATATTTATATTGTCAGCCTGTTGTTTGACTTTGACAAAAATCTTTATTGAAACACTCATTGTGAAACGTGTGGGCGACATTTATAAAGGATTTGTAACAACATTTGTACATCGTGTGAATGTGTTTGTGTCAAACAGTTAAACTTGTAACATTTGTTGTATAAGTGAGCCGCTAGTGTTTGTTGTGTTTACATCAATAAATCTCTTCACTCAAAGAAGGGGGACCACTCGTGTTTGTATTCAGTCTCAGAGTTTTTCCCCTTTGTTTACCATTGGCAGTAAACAATATCAGACTGAATACTTTAGTGCACGACACTGACTTTACAGTCTGATGAGACCCTTTGACAGCACGTGTACAACCTCTTGTAGACACAGTGACACAGATATCACACTGGTAGACTGACACATTCACACAGATATCACACTGGTAGACTGACACATTCACACAGATATCACACTGGTAGACTGACACACGCACAGATATGATGACACATTAACACAAGCACACACCTCTGAAACAGACAAACTTGTTGACACTTGTTGTTTTGTAAACAAAGACATCGTGATGTAAAAATCTATCATGACGTCATATCTATTACATCATAAGGTGATGACGTGGTAATAGACTGAGAGTAGAAAAGGACAAACACTAGAAGACAATTGTTGGTGTAGGAGACTGACACACGACTACAGCAGGTGACAGGTGTGTCAGTGTCAGTGTCAGTGTCAGTGTCAGTCACCTTCTAGCGCTTGTCGACAGGGAGACAATCACAAGTTGTGACGTACAGCGGGACATGAGGTCAACTAGCGGAGAGGTAAGGTTGTACACTGCTAAATAGTCAGATCTAAATAAGCCGTGATCAGGGTGCTCCAGACAGACGACGACTTTTCTCTCCAGACCACGAACACGATGACTGTGTCTCGCGGAGGGTCTGGTGCGGAGGGCCTGGTGCAAAACTTGGAAAATGTACGTTGGAGAGGAGGGTCAGGTGCGGAGGGTCTGGTGCGGAGGGCATGGTGCCAAACTTGTAAAATGTTCGTTCGAGCGGAGGGTCTGGTGCAAAGCGGATGGTCTGGTGCAACACATTGAAAACACACTTCTAGTCATTAGTAACTTCATTTTGGTACTGGAAGCTTAGGGGAGCCTCGTTTCCTTCAAGTTTACCGAACAGGAGGGTCTGGTGCGGAGGGTCTGGTGCGGAGGGCCTGGTGCCAAACTCCAGCGGCGACTGCTTCGTGGGAGTGGGTTACGTGTACACCCAACAGCATTCTGGTTGATCCTACCAGTAGTCATATGCTTGTTCTCAAAGATTAAGCCATGCCTCGTACGGTGAAACCGCGAATGGCTCATGAAATCAGTCGAGGTTCCTTAGATGATCCATTTCTACTTGGATAACTGTGGCAATTCTAGAGCTAATACATGCAAACCAACTCCGACCCGTCAAAGCCGGGAAAGAGCGCTTTAATTAGTTCAAAATCAGTCGGGGTTTCGGCCCCGTCCCTTTTAATGACTCTGGATAACTTTGTGCCGATCGCATGGCCTCGAGCCGGCGAGGCATCTTTCAAATGTCTGCCTTATCAACTGTCGATGGTACGTGATAGACCTACCATGTTGACAACGGGTAACGGGGAATCAGGGTGTGATTCCGGAGAGGGAGCATGAGAAACGGATACCACATCCAAGGAAGGCACCAGGCGCGCAACTTACCCACTCCCGGCTAGGGGAGGTAGTGACGAAAAATAGCAATACGGAACTCTTTTGAGGCTCCGCAATTGGAATGAGTACACTTTAAACCCTTTAACGAGGATCTATTGGAGGGCAAGTCTGGTGCCAGCAGCCGTGGTAATTTCAGCTCCAATAGCGTATATTAAAGTCGTTGCGCTTAAAAAGCTCGTAGTTGCATCTCAGGCATGGTCGTGCGGTCCGTCTCGCGACGGTCACTGCGCGAAGCCTGAGCGTGCGCGGCTCTTCGCAGGGTCGTCTTCGCAAGACGAACAACTGCGAAAGCATTTGCCAAGCATATTTACATTAGTCAAGAACTAGTCAGAGGTTCGAAGACGATTAAATACTGTCATTGTTGTGACCATAAACGATGCCAACTAGCGTTGTGCAAGTGTCGCTTCATCGACTCTGAAACCAAACTTTTCGGGTTCCAGGGGAAGTATGGTTGCAAAGCTGAAACTTAAAGGAATTGACGGAAGGTCACCACCAGGAGTGGAGCCTGCGGCTTAATTTGATTCAACACGGTAAAACACACCCAGTCCGCACACTGTAAGCATTGACAGATTGATATCTTTTTCTTGATTCGGTGGGTGGTGGCGCATGGCCGTTCTTAGGTGGTGGAGCGATTTGTCTGATTAATTCTGATAACGGGCGAGTCTCTAGCCTGTTAAATAGTTCACCGATTCTTCACGCATCGGTGCTAACTTCTTAGAGGGACAAGTGGCGTTTAGCCACAAGAGATTGAGCAATAACAGGTCTGGCTGCCTTTAGAAGGAATCAAGGTGGATGTGACCATGCTTTGAAAACAGTGCGAACCCCTTGAACGTCCTTCGTGATAGGGATTGGGGGCTTGACATTCTTCTTATCAACGAGGAATTCCCAGTAATTACGTCGATGCCCTTTCTACACACCGCCTGTCACTACTACCGAGTGAACGGTTTAGTGAGGGGTACATGGCCTCCGCGTCGAGAGTCTGAAAAAGTCTATCAATTCATTCATTTCGCATTTTGTTGAAACCTTTCAAATATCGTTGCAAAGCAGATGAAAAGAAATGAAACAACTTTAGGCGGTGGGATCACTCGACTAGCACGTCGATGAAGAACGCAGCCAGTTGCGTGAATTAATGTGAATTGCAGAACACTCTAACCCTAACCATTTTCAAAAAAAACAAAAAAAAAAAAACAAAACAAAACAAAAGCAAACAAACCCGGGGGAGGGCCTAGTGCAAAACTTTTTTTAACAAAATTTCCAGGTCGATGGGAGGGTCTGGTGCACAGGGAGGGCCTGGTGCAAAACAAAAAAATTTGATTCATCAGTTTCTTCGCTTTGGCATTAGAAGACTAAAAAAAAGTTCCACTTCGATGGGAGGGTCTGGTGCAAAGAGGAGGGTCTGGTGCAAAGGGAGGGCCTGGTGCAAAACTTTTTTTTAACAAAAGTTCCAGGTCGATGGAAGGGTCTGGTGCAGAGAGGAGGGTCTGGTGCAAAGGGAGGGCCTGGTGCAAAACTTTGAGAAAAAAATTTGATTCATCACTTTCTTCGCTTTGGCATTAGAAGCTTAGGGGTACCTCGTTTCCTTCAAGTATACGAAAAGGGAGGGCCTGGTCTGAGTGATGGCCTGGTGCATATAGGAAGGTCTGGTGGTAAGTGTGAATGTGAGTGTATGCGTTTGTGTATGCGAATGTGATTCGTGACCTATAATTTCACAGTTGTCATGCTCGCACTTGTTTTGTAAGACTTCTGTAACTAAAATATGTGTATGCTCCTTAGCCAAAGGAATAGGAAAAGATTAACATCTTAGAAGTAGTCGTATGATACGCCATTTTTGTCTCGTCTTTCTATTTTTTCGTATGCATGTATCTCGAGTTAAACAACATTTGCTGCTTACAGAACAGAGCTGAGGTCAACGTACAAAGTGGTCACGGAGCTCGCCTATCGCAGGAAGAGTGTTTGCTGCGCAGGGTACACTGAAGATGGTGATACATGTATCCGTAAGTCCTCCAACTCTTCTGACCTCGTGATTCTGGGTTGCCCTCTGCATAACTTTGTTTGGATGGTTGATTAGGCGTATCCATCCACATCCGCGCACCTGCATCCTGTCGCTAGTCGACCCCCTCACACCTTCCCTCTGTCACGTGGCTGTCACCCGGCCAGCGACCACCCGACCCCACATTGCCAGCCTCCACCCTCCCTGTGTGCGTGCTACGTTCCATCCCCACTAACTGCGATGTCGCACACTACCATACAGTATAGTAATCGAGTTTATTGGCAAATAGCATTTGACAAGGCAGGAACATCAGTGTCAATGAGAGTGACTAGCGTCTCAAATTGACTGACAATAATGAAGTTTGTGAGAAAAGCTCATAAAGTTTTTAGTCAGCAGGTAAAATGACAATATTAGTACTGTATAACTTTGTTCTAGGAACTATTACGATTCAGCTAAAATATGCTAAACATTTCTATTTTTCTGTCATTTTTACAAAACATTCTAATCTCCTTAAATATTAAAAGTATTAACACTTACTAGCTAACTAGTCTTTAAAACAGTTGCTTTGTCTTCTAAAACTCAGCAGGTATTTTAACGGCTAGTGACTGATGGGGTTTGAAGTCGACCGAGTTTATGCTTCGTAAAAAGTTGGATGAATTCAAAATTTCTGCTTTAAAGAGTCTGAAGGCGACAGTTCAGTTCAGATATGTGTTTACGTGTAACAGCATGCGTGTGTGTAGTTATTGTGTGTGTGTGTGTGTATGTGCGCGCACGCGTGCGGTTTTGCTAAAGGAATAATATAGGAAGGGACTTTCGATAGGTGCTGCGTGTTTGTTATGTAAGTTGATAAAAATGATAACTGATGTGCTCTGCTGTTCGTCGCAGCAAACACTTTTTTAATGGGGTTATTAACGACACTCGATGAAGACTTGTTTAGGCATTTACTTCTTCGGTTCTTCCTCTTTACATGTAGAAGTATAAATCATTTACATAGAGAACATTTCCTTGCACGTCAGTGAGCTTAGTACAAACTCGCAGCACTTAGAACACAAATGCGATGTGATACCTCTAGCAGTTGTTCTAATCTGTCGAGGTTTTGACATCGCTGCTGACGTAACAGTCCTTACTAAAGGGGGGGGGGGTGTCTGTGGAGCGGAGTGCTACAAGTCTGATCCTTTAACATCATTTGTCCTCATTTACTAACCACTCGCATGTAAACAACTTTATGTTCAAGTAGTGATGTAGATCCTAGTGCACTTGTCCTACTGTTTGCAGTCTATATTTCGTTACTGAATGAAGTGTAGATATTGAGATTCGAATTGTAAACATACATTATATACTGGGAAAATAATTTACGATTACAAGTACAAGGGGCCCGGAGAGGTCGTCTGTCCCGGGGCCCGGGCTGGCTCTCGGCGGCCCTGCCTGTGAGATGAAAATGTCTTCAGTCAACAATCACACTGTCTGCTGTGTTGCGCTACCCCACTGTGCACGTGTTGAGTTCGGTACACTGAACTTAAAGTCAATCTGACCTCATTTAACCCGCAGAAAAAGAAACCAGCATATGGCAGTCATAATAGCAGTAAAGAACAGTATTTCTAAACCAATGTGTTATAATAAACAAATATACAATTGTGCCTAAAAGCTACGAGACTACGGTTGACTTACAAAGGCAGGTCAAGGCCAGCGGAGGTCCATGAGAATGAGTGAACCCACGTGTCGTACACAGTAGGTCTGTTCTGACTGACTTCTTCTTCGCTAGGATTAGGCACCTACAACAACGCATGGACACGAAATAATATACTCACAACAATAGAGTGAAGTCAATATATCATGCCTTCAACAACAGAGTGACGCCATTTTTGACCGTTTAACCAGTTTCTGGGAAGTGGTTTTTGAAATGTGTACTAAGGTTTCAGTTCGCATGCTACTTCGTATGTTTTACAACTGTAAATAAATGAGCTTATCAAAACGTGATAAGAAATTATGTGTTTTTCTTAGATGGTTAAGCCGGATGCTGCACATTGGTAATGAAAACATAAGAACCAATCAAAAATCATTCCGCATTTCTTTAACCCCAAATGTTGAGATCACGTGTGCACTGCGAGCATTACCAACGCTACAACTACTTTTTTTCTCCTATTCTCTTTCTTTATTATTATCATTATTGTCATTATTGTGTGTAGCTAATTGTGTGTGTGGAGCAGAGTACATTTTACTTCATAAAATTTATGTTTTCAAGGGCATTTAATGCATACGGATACACGCCTACAAACATCACCATGCACAGAAAGAAGACAGGCTTATGACTAATCAACATAAAGCACCAGCTGTCCATGTAGTCTTGAAATATACATGAACCCTATACATGAATAATCTTGATACCTGTGTCGTTGACCTTTAGGAATTTTAACTTCAATAACCCACAAAGGTTAAGCAGTTACCTTTTTGGTAGCCTCATAAAGAGCTCTGTACATCAGGGGTGTCCCCAAAGCATAAAGGGAAAAGTTACCTGAAAATAACACATCAGATCTACCATCAGACGTGAGGTAGATACGTTTTCTTGTAGTTTTGTATATAGACCTAGTAATGGTGGCTCCAGCTCTGTGTAAACAATATTCAAGTTGTTATTTGTGTATTAGACCTTTACATGCTTTTAGTTTGCGTGTTTGCTGGTTGTCAACAAAATGTCTCTTTGCCAAAACTTTCCGACTTGAGTTAGCAAAATGTGGGTATCAAACGGACAAATCAGTTTGTTTTTTGATTTTCTTTTATCTTGATGATCCTTAGGTCTTGGGTTCAAATCTCTCACATCTGACCCTACGCTTGGTTTTTAATGGAATTCAGCATTCCTCCCCCTAATTATTTCTCCCCATATTGAGAAATTACCGCTCGGTTAAAATACTAATTAATCAATCAGGGAACCCACTGCAATAAGAAAGCAGTTTTCTTCATAATATTTCCCGTTTATGTTACAGTACGTCATTATGCTACCTGTTGATGTCATACTACGTCATTATGTTATCTGTTGATGTCATATTACGTCATTATGCCACCTGTTTGATGCCAAACTACGTCATTATGCCACCTGTTGATGTCACACTACGTCATTATTCTGACTGTCGCACGTACCTCCCACAGCGACATCAATATTGAGGTAAGCAACAGCTCTCGCCCCCAGCGACTTGACATATTGCTGCAGACAAAGGAATGTAGAGAATCCTAATCGTTCAAAATTCGTGCAAACTGACTCAAACTACAGGCTTCTAGCTTTCAAGCTTATTCAGTTTGATGATGTCATCACTAAATGTAGATGTTTCTAAGTTTAAATAGCTTAGAACCTGTTGATATGCCTGTTTGGTACAAAATACAGTATGTACTATTATAATGTATTAGTACTTGAAGCTCCGTAATGTGCACAGGATCATATTGCTCACCTTATTTTGCAAACATATATATACACACACACAGGCACGCGCGCACTGTTATTCCGAGATGCAGACAGGTACACAGACAGAAAATATAGTGTTACGCTTTTTTTTAATCCATATTTTTAAATTCCGAAAAATGTGACTATAAGTTTGCTCATTACAATAATGGCGCAGAAAAAGAACAAAAAAGTTACGGGTAACAGACTGATGTCTAGAATATGCGGAGATACAAAATGGCTACTAGTAAACAATAGTAAACAAAGAAATCTGGGAACTGTTACCTCCGCCCATTCACTAGAACCAATAAGTCCATACTCCTCCGCTCCCCAGGAACAGAACATGATAGAACGGCGTGGCCTCCATCTCTCTGCAAAATGCACGAAGTAACTTTGTTACCGTGTGATATGAAGTAAACCCGTGATGTAAAGGTTGGACGTGCGTTTCCACCTGTCGTTAGCGAGGGCAACACTGTACCTCCGTCAGAGGTCAATAACGTAAAGGACAAAGCCGAACTTCACAGGGAGATCACAAAGAATTTGATCATTTCCTCAAAGATTCGATATCTGTTGTGTCTGGTGGATTATTGCAATTTGTGGATTATCGCCAACCGCGTACTGGAGCAACTTCAAAGTGTTCATAATGATACCGCCCATGTAGTCCCGTAGGGGACTAGCAGACCATGGTGTGCCCTCTTTCCTCCGTGAGCTTCACTGGCTGTCAGTCCGAGATGACAGTGATTACAAGATGGCCACACGGTGCTACCGTTGTCTTCACGGCCTTGCCGGGTACGTGTCTGAGCTACTAACACCTGACCACTAGAGTCTCTTCGGTCTGATGTACTCTTCTCTATGGTACGAGTAAAGCGAGAGAAATTCGACATTTGCTTTTCTTTCTTTTCAGAGCTAACTGGAGTTCTCTTTTGTAGTCTTATCGAAGTCTGCTTACGATTTCATGCCCAGATTCAAATCCCGTCTGTTGAAGAATTACCTGGCGTAATCAAGAGTACTGCTCCGCTCACTACTCATGTTTTAATTCATTCACTTATTTATTGTTTTTGTCATGGTCTTGTCAATTGTCTGACGCTTAAATTTCTTGTAAGCTGACCATAGGTTCGTTTTATAGTCTTTCGTGTGCAGCGCATTAAGTTGTTGTTGCTGGTATTATTATTATTTAAAATTTAGATAAGACTACATCCAACCACCAGAGCATCTGTGATCGTACTCGCATGCGCAGGTGCGCGCACGCACACACACACTAAAAGTCACTTCTGCATGCCAGAGAGGGAAACTGTAAAGGAACCGCTAACAAATCAGACATTGAGGGCTGAGGTGTTCATGAGTGCAGTGTCCATCTCCTTCACATGGCTTCATTACCTTCCCCACCTCTCTACTGGGTCAGGTACTCGTTCATCAAATGGGAAAATTAAAATTAGGTCACATGGGTATCGAACCGTTTAAGATTACGGCCTAAACACTGGTCCCTGGACCTTGGAAGATAATAAAAAGCAGATTTGTTTAACATAGATGCTATTGAACATTTTTAGCTTTTTTTAAATTTTGGGATTTGCACTTTTGCTCAACTTTGACATACTTACTGTTCTTGACCAGCTGGCCCATAGCTCTGGCCACCTCCATCATGACGGCCATTCCGCCTGAAGGATCAAAGGAGCCGTACACCCAGGCGTCGCGGTGGTTTCCCATCAACACGTAGCGGTCTGTCATTTAAAAGACATCAAAACCACAGACGTCGTCATAAAGTTAAAAACAATCAACTGAACTACTTCGTAGTGTTTCATCCGAAAACAAAACAAGATGGTTCCTGCAATGCAATGTGCTGTTTCTTACCAGGCTCCACGTCTCCCTTCAACGTGGCTATCACGTTGTCCACCCTTCTAATGCTGTTAGTGGTTGTAACCTTCATGCGAAGTGAGAGTCCAGGAGTAAGCCCTGGGCCCAGCCTGTATGGGATGTTCAAGCCACCTCTTCAGTCTTTGGGAACTTCGTCTCCTTGCATTTCTCTGATTCGTAAAGTTCGAACAAACATAATGTACCATTATGGTGACTTTGCGGAATAATCAAACCCAAGCTGCATATTATCTCAAAATTTGTAGCTAGCACTAAGGCCTTCCAAGGACACTAGCATGAGGCGATGAACAGAGCATAATGATAAATAAAGTTGGCGCTACATCCTCGCCCTATGGACAATCTCAAAGAGCGTCACAAATCACAGGAACCACAGCAGATGATGACAAATGAAGACAAAGGATACATACTGACAATCCTTGCATGATACCAAATAAGGTAACGACATAACGAAATGCAAACTTTATAACCCAAACCAAAGGGCATCGTCCGCATACAGCACAAACCACCGCAGCCAAAGTATAGTAGGACGAATACAAGCAAAATGCAACAATGAAAACACATCTATAATAAACGCATTTCCAAGCGGTACTTTCTCAGACAGAACCACTCACACTGGAATATTGAATGAACTCCAAGGCACACAAAAGTTCACTGATTAACAAAGGTCAAACGGTTGTAAAGGAACCGTAACACCGACACGTAAGATGCACCTCATTCCAGACGTGCAGTGGCAGACACGGCAACAAGCTCAGCACCAAGAAGTCGTCAGATGAAACAAATATACGACAGAGGGCGCTATTCTCAGCCAGTTAGTCCAAGAGAGATAACTCTCAATAAATAAGCAAATAGAGAAAGAACGAAGCGAAGAAAAAAGACAAAGCAAAAGGGAAACAACAAAAGTGTATTTTATGTGTAATCCTGAAAAGTGTTTTTCTGGTGTTTTCAAAACTCACTTGAGAAAGTGTATCGCCCCTCCATAGCCCATGGCGTGTGCTGGTATGGTTGGCAAAGGTGTTGGTGTGCTGCTCTCGTTGTATCGATAAGATGTGGCTACATACAACAGTGAATTAATAATAGTCTGCTTAATACGCTTGCTTGTATAAACGTGTGTGAAAGTTCAATGTTTTCTTTAATTTTTCAAAGTCGTCTACTTGGCTTTGGCTAGTCAAGATGGCGCAAATCCAAATTATTTCATATTTATCTCAGTGTTCTTAAGGACATAAGATTTAATGAGTACATAAACGTTTTATCAAAATCATTACAAAGGTGGAGTAAACCGAGTTAAACGGGCTGAAAAAAATAGATTTGATTACTGATTATATGTGTTCACTTCGAAAAAGGTAAAACAGAACATTTCATGGTAATGAAATTAATGATTCTTATTTTTTCATTGCTATTCGCTTTCAAGTCATTATCATCCGTTTTAACTTTGCAAGCCATCCTGCACTTTCACCATCGTTTGTTTCTCTGCCATTCTCTACTAATAACAGATCTCTCCAGCCTTTGATGTTGTCGTTTCATCTCTCATTTTCTTTGTCTCTAGCTGGGTAGCCTGACGTTAGCTATGAGTTGAATATTTTAGCCAGTAGCCAGACAACCCAAGCGTAATGCTGCTTCTCGCAGTGATACAAACCTGTAGATGGATACCCAGGGGTCAGAGGGTCTCCCACGCCGGTGTAGAGGCTGCCTCTTTGTGCGCCACTAGATGGCAGCAACCACGTTTCTGGAAAATACCGGGGGTCTCCCGACCACGTGTAGTCCGCAGGGTCTGAGTAGATGATGACCCCCAAAGCCCCATAGCGCGCGGCGATTTCTACCTGTAGACAGGAGCAAGACTTCAGACAAATGTTTCGGAGGAGACAAGAAGTTAAAGTGCTGATATCGATGTAAGCCAGTGTACTTAGGACATACGCCATAATTTTTCACGAGTAAAATAGTTTTAGGTTTTGTATCTGTATAAGTTGTAACGAAATATAATAATAACACTACCATTGTCGCACATATGTGTTTGTAACTGCTCGACATACCAACGTTATCAAGCTGTGAGTTCAGAATACTTAATCCATATACTGGACTGCTGCTATTGATGATAATGCTACTGAAGTGAAGGCAAACGCTTAGTATTGCCACTAATCTTAATCGCAGAGAAGATTATTATGGATTTGTACAGACCTTGCTTCCTCTAAAATCTTGCCATATCTCACAATGACGATAGAGTCATTAAATGTCATGTTGTAGTTTGTCCTCAGAAATTCGAAATCTTCAACTCGTCCGTAGTTCACGTACACCAGCTTGGAGGTCTGAAATTTGAAAATAAGAAATCTGAGGCTAGTTTCGCATGTTTTTAAAATTTAAAAGTGTTCCAACCAAGCAAATTAAAAACGTTTTTAGGGGTGAGCGATGATCATGGTCGAGGTAGGACGCGTCTGTACCTCGGTGTAAAAGAATGCATTTATTTACCTAAACAAAATCTTCTTATGGCCTGTGTTGGTGGATCAGCACATCTGGGATACAAGTCTGTAGATTGTGTCTAAGAAAATCCCATGGATAATATTGTTTCAGTGACATTATTGTAAAAAAAAGTAGAAGCTGGGTGAAGACAGTGAAATTGGCGGCGAATTGTGATCACCTCAGTAGAGCGCTGCAGAGCAGTGTGGGGTTACCCTGTGGGGTTTCTTACTCCTGTGGTTTAAAATTATTTGTTTGTACGAAAGACTAATGGGTCCAAAAAAGATAAACGATGATAAAAAAAGAAAACAGGTAACCAGTCCTAACGAAAGTATTGTGAACACGTCTGCTCAGAAGACTGGAGAATTCGAAGGAAGAGAGAGAAGACAACGAGAGAGGGCAAACAGTGTCAGTCAAACATGTCGATCTCAGTCGAGTGACCGACAAACCCTCCTGACCCAAGTTTTCCCCGCTGCCAACATCACAAACAGTGAAATAGCAGATCGACTGGGGAAGTTACAAAGAGTTACAGAAGTTTTGTGTAAGCAAGTGGAGGACGGACATCGCTCACTGAAAGAACATATAGACAACAAAATTGAGTTCCTGTCGAGTACTATCTTCGATCTAAGGAAAGAAAATGATGATTTAAAAAAAATAATAGAAGATCTTCAAATGCAAATGTTAGAAATGAAAGAAGAAATCACTGGGCTAACCTCACTGACAAAAGAGCAGCAAGAAGAAATAAACAATCTAGAACAATACTCGCGAAGAGACTCTGTGAGGATACATGGCCTCCCGGATAATGGAAGGGAGGAAACAAGTTGGGATTGTGAGCAAAAATTCCTTAAAGTTGTCAACATTACTCTTGGTCTGCCAGACATCAACACTCACAAGATCTCAGCGCTGCATAGAGTGGGGAGACTCCAGCATGGCAAACCGAGACCGGTGATAGTAAAATTTGTCTCCAGGAAAGACAAGGAACAAGTCATCAAAGCGCGCTGCAGATTGAAGGGATCAGGAATCGTAATATCAGAGGACCTAACACATTTAAACATCCAAAGACTTAATCGTCTCAAAACAAGAAGGAGTGGTTGACGCATGGTCGGCAGCAGGAGGTAGGCTGTTTGCAAAACTTCGAGATTCCAGTGTGGTAGAAATAAAAAGTGGAGACACGAGTCCCATAGACAGGAAGCTAACTGAGTTACACAACGAACAAAGAAGTCAACACCAAAGGAGGAGCGAGGGCAACCCGCAACGCTTTCCTCAGGATACCCTTCAGAGGCAGCATGTTCACCGGCCGCAAATTCATCAGCAGCCGACCCATAAAGAAAAAGCTCAGCGGGGACTATCAACACCTCCCTCTCAGCTCTCAAGATCCAGCCATTCTACCCCAACTACACCTACATCAGCCGCGGAAGCAGGTTCGCCCCAACCAGATCAACAAACCGTGAATGAAGTGACTGAGGTGTGCAGGGGATGAGCAAGTGTGTATATAAAGGATATTACTTGTGCAAAAAAAATTCTATTTCTCAACACCAGCTTACTGGTAAGTGCATCAACATTAATGTGCACACCCTTGAGATACGCCTTCAGATTTCCTCTGATTCCCTTTCCTTGCTTCCAATGATATATGGTTAAAATGTGGCTATTCCTTGTGAAATATTCTACTGGGGAAGGTATGCACACACCCAGACACATATAACGATTAATTGTTAAAATTTGTCCAACCAATGTTGTAGACATGATTTGTAAAAACGCATGTACTCAAACCTGAAGCTATTTGTATTAGATTCTTCCAATATTTAGAAATTTCCACCACCAGTGCCAGCAAACATGATCACCGCCTATGGCAATTAACGGTGACTATGATAAGATATGCCAACCCAATAATAAGGAACTGTCTGTTTATTGTGCTTGTTTGTTTATTTTCTGTTTATATTTTTTGCTATGTTTTTTGTGCTTTTTGTCTGAGTTCTTGTCAAGCTGGTTTTTTGTCGTGCCTGGGCTTGCCCCACATATGTCTTTATGGGTATGCTTTTTTATTATAAGTTTACTCACTAATATTCATATTTCATCCTTGTTGCATTATATGCTGTCACTTTTGGTAAATATATTTAGCCACTGCTGTATACTGTATTATTTTACACCTTCTAATCATAATATGAATTTTAGAGCAGGTTTGCAGAAACAGTTAGTAGAGGCAGAACAAAAAGTACAAAAAGGGAGCTTATATTGGTTTAAGTACCTATTAGTTCTAGCTGCTGCTAATTGTACCTTTCTATTCATTCCAATATGAGTACAGACTTACAACTCACTTTTGCATCAATGAATTGTCAGGGACTAGGGGACATGCGAAAAAGGAGAGATGTGTTTCATTATTTACGGAATAAGTCTTATTCAATCTACCTGTTACAGGACACACATTTCGAACATAAACAGGAAAAAATGATTGCCGCAGAATGGGGTCACTCCTGCATATTTGCATCATTTACTTCTTCCTCCAGGGGGGTAGCAATTCTATTTAATAATAACTTTGAATTTTCAATTAAAAAAGTCTATAAAGATAATGGAGGAAACTATGTGATGGCAGTGATAAAAACATTAGAGAAAGAGTTTTTAATTGGTAGTGTTTATGGGCCAAATAAAGACGACCCAAAATTCTACTCTCAGTTAGAAGAATATGTTAAACAGATAGGAGTAGAAAATATTGTTATTGGAGGAGATTGGAACATTGTTTTGAACTTTCAACTTGACTGTCATAATTACAAACATAAAAATAATATTAAAGGGCAAGAACAAGTTGATAAGATGATGACAAACATGGATCTAGTAGACATATGGCGTGAACTAAACCCAGAAGCACTAAGATATACTTGGCGTAGGAAAAGACCATTCCAACAGAGTAGATTAGATTTTTTCCTTATGTCAGATTCACTCTCAAATTTGGTCATGGATGCAAATATTACTCCGGGCTACCGTACGGACCATTCACTGATTACTTTGTCATTAGCTACAGAACAAGAGGAAAGGAGATTTAATCTATGGAAGCTAAACTCTTCACATCTGAAGGACAAAGACTATCTAACCCAAATAAACACTGTCATTAAAGAAGTGACAGAAGAGTACTCAGTGTTCCCATATGACAGGGAGAATTTAGCAAATATTCACCCAATGGAAATACAGTTTGTAGTGTCTGATCAAACATTTCTAGATACTATGCTAATGAAAATTAGAATGAAAACAATGACCTACTCTAGCAAGAAAAAGAAAGAAATAATGATAAAGAAAAAATATTAGAAAAAGAAATTACACGGTTAGAAATTAAAGATAAGTTAAAAGAAGAAGAAGTCCTTGAACTTGAAAAGAATAAAAGTGAACTCATTAGTTTAAGAGAAAAAAGAATGGAGGGTGTACTGATTCGCTCCAGGGCAAAGTGGATAGCAGATGGAGAGAAAGTAAGTAATTATTTCTGTTCACTGGAAAAACGTAATTATGTAAGTAAGCAAATTCGGAAATTACAGAAGCAAAATGGGGAAAGTATTAGAAAAACTGAAGAAATAAGAGCAGAAGTGCGAGAATTTTTTTCCAACCTGTACGCAGAGAGAGCTGTTCAGGACTTTAGCTTTACTAATATCCAAGAAGATATACCAAAACTTACACAACTTGAACTCAATTTGTTGGATGGAAATATCACTTTAGAAGAAGCGAGCCAGGCAGTTAAAAATATGGGTAATGGGAAAAGCCCAGGGAGTGATGGATTCACTGTGGAATTCTTTAAGGTCTTTTGGAAACAACTTGGACCTTTCATTGTTAGATCTCTAAATGAAGGTTTTAGTAAGGGTGAATTATCCTCTACACAAAAAGAAGGTGTAATCATATGCATTCCCAAAGTAGATAAACCTAGAGACCAAATTAAAAACTGGAGACCAATTACTTTACTAAATGTGGTATATAAGATTGGCTCAACATGCATTGCAAACAGAATGAAAAAAGTTTTATCATCCCTAATTCATGAAGACCAATCTGGTTTTGTCCGCGGGAGATACTTAGGGGATAATGTTAGGCTGATATACGATTTGATTGAACATTTGGATAAAAATAAAGAACCTGGTTTGTTGGTATGTCTTGATTTTGAAAAAGCGTTCGATAGTATCAGCTGGAGCTTCATGCTGAAAGTTTTGAATTTTTTTGGTTTTAGTTCACAGTTTTGTAAGTGGATAAGCACTTTCTACACAAATATCAAGTCTAGTGTGTCAGTTAATGGCACATTGTCTGAATGGTTCTATGTTAGAAGAGGATGCCGTCAGGGGGACCCAATTTCGCCTTATATATTCATCTTATGTGTAGAAATTCTAGCTATTATGATTAGAAAAAATACATACATAAAAGGTATAAAAATCCAAAATAGCGAAACTAAAATTGTACAATATGCAGATGACACAGAATTGACTTTAGAGGGTGATAGACAGTCTTTTGAAGAATCAATGAATACATTAAAATTGTTTGAAAAAATATCTGGTTTAGTTCTGAACACTGAAAAATCAAGTGCAATATGGCTGGGAAGCAAAGCAAATTCAACAGCTAAGTATTTACCCCATTTACA
This sequence comes from Pomacea canaliculata, assembly GCF_003073045.1. NCBI lineage: Eukaryota > Metazoa > Mollusca > Gastropoda > Architaenioglossa > Ampullariidae > Pomacea > Pomacea canaliculata. Next base: position 29,505,538 of record NC_037597.1, on the reverse strand, counting down.
GATGCAGTGGAACCCAGGAGAGTTCAAAATTCTTGGTATTTGGTTTACTAATAATCTAAAAGCATGTATAAAGTTAAATTATGATAGTAAGCTAGCCGAAATTAGAACATTGTACAAGATTTGGCTGAAAAGACAGTTAACTCCATTAGGAAGAGTAGCAATACTCAAGTCCTTAATCTTGTCAAAGTTAACACACTTGTGGTTATTGCTGCCAAATCCCCCAGATCATATTGTTAACAACATTCAAAAATCTATATTTCAGTTTGTGTGGGGTGGAAAAAAGGATAAAATTAGCAGAAAAGTGTCTATTAAAAAAGTATATAAGGGGGGGATTGACATACCTGATGTTAGAACTTATATGAATGCCTTAAAACTAACATGGTTGCGGAACATAAAGAAAACCAGTCATAGCTGGAAAATGATTATTATGTCCTCACATAAAATGTTAAATTACCTAGACAAACTTGGCCCAGCAGTTGGCTCTTTTGTAACTGTAAATAGTTTCTGGAAGGATGTTTTAAAAGCGTACGAGATATTTGGAGAAAGTGTTGTGTGTAAACATATTGAAGAGATTATATCAGAGCCTATTTTTTGTAACAATAAAATTAAGATTGGGAATAAACCATTTCTGTATAGAAGTTGGGTAGACAAAGGGATATATTTAATTAAACACTTGCTGGATGAAAGAGGAAATTTTCTATCATGTCAAGATGTTAAAAGGATATATGATGTAAACATTAATTTTGTCTCTCTAAATGGTTGCATAGATGCCATAAAGGAATATATGCATCAAGACAGAGAGAATGCAACTGATCCATCACCGCTTGCCTATGATACAAATAAAACTCTTAGTGTAATTCAATCTGTACAGAAAGGTGCAAGACTGTACTATGATAACATGGTAACTAATACACATGTGCCTAACTGTTGCTCAAAATGGGATACAAGACTAAATAGAAATGTAGATTGGCACATTATCTTCAGGAAAGTAGCCAAGATTAAAGATATTAAATTAAAATGGCTCCAAATCAGAGTCTTGCATAGAATATTGGGGACAAAAATAGCTTTATTTAATATGGGTCTAGAAATTGATGATTTTTGTAACTATTGTAGATGTGAAAAAGAAAACATTCAACATATTTTTTGGAAATGTAAATGTGTTCAAGATTTCTGGCAAAATTTTCAAAATTATGTGTCAAACAAATGTGGGATTATGACAAGGATGATATTAAGTGAACACCTGGTTTTATTTGGATGCAGTAATAACTTTAAGACAGATGATGTACTGGATTTAATCTTATTACTTGCTAAATTATACATATACTCTTGCAGATTCAAAAAAACCACACCTCAGTTGCAACCATTCATTCAGATACTGCAATATAGATATAAAATTGAAATTTTTAATGCACGCCTGGAAATGAAAGAAGAAAAAGTTGTACAACTTTGGCTACCTTATATGCAACTTGTTGACCAAAACTTAAGCAGTGACTAGACTTTCATACATGTTGATATACACTACCTTATATGTCTTTTATATTGTTATATATGGTATAGTGCAATGGAGTGAATGGCTTAAACATAGAATATGCCATATGATTAATAGGTAAATGAGGAATAAATGTTTATATATGTTAAAAAGAAAGCTAGTTTAATTGTTAGATACTAGATAGTATATTGAAATTACTTTAAATCAGAGTCCTGCACAAAAATGTTGGGGGCAAAAATGTCTGGCACTATTTAATGTTTGTGATATTGTTATGTATGCTCGTTATAATTCAAGGAATATGATTTGGATGATTTTGTCATGTAATGTAATGTGTTAATGGAAAATAAATGTTATTAAAAAAAAAAAAAAAAAAAAAACGTTTTTAAATATCATTCCATTGCTATTTAGATGCGCTTAGTCAGCACTCAGGACTCCCGTCTGTGCTCACACTCACGTTGACTACACCAGAGGGGGAGTAAGCCAGAAAAGGGCGGATAACTCCCTCAAGTTGAGAGACGTTGCTCTCGGTGGAAGTGGAGTCGAAGACGATAGTCTCCCCGCCTGTGTTGTTCACAATCAGCACAGTATTGGGATTCTCGTTGTCTGGATACGACAGGAGAACCTGGTACGGCGTGGATTTTACAGAATCCAGTCCATATTCTGTAAATTTACTCTTGAGGTAGGCCACAAGCTCAAAGTCGCGGTCCCTTCCTGCGATGTGAGGACTCTGTGTCAGGTGTCTGTGACAGGAGGACAGAATGGCAGCCTAAAATATATTAAAGATTAAAGATTTATACTTTTCAGTATGTTAGACTATTTAAAGCGATACAGGTTTTTTTGTTCGGCAAGTACGAGACACTTAAATAAACATTTTATTGTCTCCCGTACATGCAGAATAAAAAAACCTTTATTGCTTTAGCTTTGGAAATCTAGGACCCCAGTGTGAACCTGATGCCAGTTCATTTAAGGCACACCCAGACAATGAAATTCTGAATGCACGCCTTTTGTTTTGAAATACAAGAATGACTAGCTGACGTGGGCGTCCATGTATATGCTTGTGCAGCAGGATTACTGTTATTATTATTATCATCATCATCTAATGAAAAGTTAAACTCACTTTAAGTTTACTTCTATGTTTTCTGCGCTGATAGACTGCATTAGAAGATCAGTTATCGTTGAATCCGCTTCTTTCACCGACTTTTTGTATTTCGCATTTTCCTCATCAGGACACGTGGCAAAGCGACCAATCAAAATGCCGATGGTGAAGCCTCCCACTATGGCAACGGCGATGACAACCAAAACCAGGGTTGTGCTTCGACGCTGCTTCGTACTTGAAATATCATCTACACTGTCCATAGTTGTGTTCTTTAAAGAAAAGAAAGAGACGCACGCACAATGACTTGCAAATATTAAATTCATTCATCTACAAGGGTATTCTATAGCCTCAAAGAGGTGCAATTATCGCTAATGGACTTCAAACCATGCAAATCGACTTTAAAGAGTGCTGTAAATCATCCATTTATTAAATGATGAATCTGTGTACTTTACCACGTGACAACAATTGCAAGAAGCGTTACAAGGGAGGAAATCAATGTCCTCTACACATCGTGTTATAAGACTTCATCGGTCAAAACTTTCATCCTAGTGTCGAGACAGATTGTCTACAACCTCCACGATAGTTCCTCTCTTCGAACATACCACTTGAACGACTGCAGTGTCCTACACAAGATATTATATTTACTTCTTAAATTCAGATTGTTTGTTGGGTGTTGTTGATTTAGAGTGCATGTCTGTAGAGCGGTAAATGACACAAGGATTCATATATTTATTTTGTAGGAAGATGATTAAAACCGGGGTTAATTTAGACTGTAAAGGTCACTGACGTCACGCTGCATAAGTCCTGACCTCACTGAAACGTTTAGAAAAATAATAAGTAGGTGGACCGGTTTCTCTGGGTACGATTGGTTTCAGTTACGGGTGTGATGATGATTATTAAAGCAAAACAATTTGAAAGCAGTGCCGCAGCATTGCATTAAGTTAAAGCCACGCTTTAAACTCTCATGTAATCTTTGTGTAGTGCTTTGTGCTCCAAAGTCTGTGTGAGGAGTAGTGCTTTCGACACCTCTGTGTGTGTGTGTTTCCGCACTATACTGGTTCCCAGTCACTTAATCCCCAGACACTTCATCTGTCAGTAAGTTTTACAATTAAAAGAAATATTGAAATACATTAATAATATTTAAATCCTGCTATTAACTTCAACGTCATTTGAACCTCTACAACATTAGTTAAAGTATTTTAATTGTAAAACTTATTGTGATGTTTATATGAAGATAATTATTTGAATTTCAATTAAATTTTTCGCTGGCTTCATAATTTTTATAGTTAAAATTTCATTTTAAGGATGAAGCGTTGGAGATGAAGTGTCTGGGGATGAAGTGTCTGGACACCCACTATACTACCTCCTATAACCATAGTTAATTGTAGCCTTTGTAGTTTAACATCAACACCAACTACAGCTTCAACGGTTACGCCATTCGTAACAGACGACACAAACATGCGCGAGGACATGAAAGGCGAAAGTTAACTCCAGTCTCCTGCAATCGCTCCGTAAACATTACTATCAAAACATTCTCCCTAAATATCACAAATACATGTCAAATAATCAAATAATCTTCAAATATTATTTTTGCTACTTCTGTATAGCGGGTGCCAATTTTTTACATATTAAATATTTATTTGGCACACATTATTAAAACAGTGTTTAAGTGTTTCTTTTTAAACTGTAAATGTAACACTTTGAAAATGCTTCCATGTTGCCTGTGGATAATTCTTGTTCGTAATTAAATCTTGTTCGTAATTACAAAAAGTAATAAAACTTTCGTCATTCGTTTAGAGACAGCGGGAAAAATCCTTTTCTGCGCCAATTTTTAATGATGATGATGATGATGATTATGAGGAAGAGGAGGGGAGGAGGAGGAAATTTAAAGGTTTGTAATATATTTATAATAATCATAAATACCTTGACTGACAGCTAACAAGATGCAGCGTATACTTACACGTGTGTAAAATGCTTCCTGACATGAGGGATCCCGGGTGTCGGGTGTCGGGTGCCGGGTGTCGGGTGTCGGGGAAGGCTGCTGTGACTAGCAGTGCAGTGTGCACGAAGGTGTCATGAGCACAGGCTCATCGTGATTGGCTCATCTTACATTCTGTGTTTAGACACACTGTACCCTAAACGTGCCGAGTAAACATGAACAGCACAAGTGTCATCTCGAGGGCGGCAGTTCAAGGCCCAAAGTCTCGAGGCTTCACGAACTGATGCACTTTGGGCATTTTTTGGCTTTCGATACTGTAAATATCGTCTGCCTGATGCTGTGTTTGCTTCTGACTTGTGTGTGTGTGACAGAGAAAGTGAGCTTTTTATCCCCCATACCTATTCTTGCATACCTTTGCATATCTAGCCACCTGAGCATATACCTCACGCATGAGCCAGGTACCAGTGAACTGATGTATCAGGTCAGAAATTCTGTACATTGTGTACATCAAGGTGGATTGTTGTGTTAGTCGGCACATACAAGGGATTCAAAACATATCTCTCCCTTTATCATAGACAACGTCTCTGTAAAATTTTGGTCTTTAGTCTCTTTGTTCAATGTTCTTGGTTATATCCCATTTCTGGAACTCGACCAGCCTGCTACTCCGGTAAATTAACATTTTTTTTAAACTTGGGAAATTAGAACAAAGATACTAAATACTACAAGATGGGTCATAACACCATGCCGTTACATATATGGAGGAACAGCTCACGCTAGGATATAGCAGTTCTTGTCAAGCTAGTCGTTGTTCATGTTTGAAAGTACCAAACTGTGATAACAGAATTCACTAAAAGATGATCTGCGCATGTGTGTCAAGATGTTGTGGAAAAATGTTATCGTCGGCCCCGGGCAGACGACGAGAAGCATACGTGTCTCTTTGTCATATGTGTGTGTGTGTCTCAATGTACGTTGCTGACAATGACAATGACAGTGGCAATGACAATTCTTTATTTACGAGAGGTAAAATAAGCAAGAAAATGTTTTTTTCCATTTAGCCCTCGCCCTTTGCAGGGAAGGAAATTAACTACATAAATGAAGTAATTAAGAATTATAGAAATAATTGTTGTAAGCATAAAGAAAGGTGGATATGTACAAAAGTGATGGTTAAGAAAAAAATATGTAGATATTTACAAGGTTTCTTGGAGTTGGGAGGAATCTCTAGAGGCCTCATCTACATGTCTAGAAAGTATTTAGATAGATGGCGTTGAAAGCAGTTCAGAGAGTTCCAGTTCGATGGGAGGGTCTGGTGCAGATAGGAGGGTCTGGTCAAAGACTTTGAAAAAACTTTACTCGTCATTAACTTCGCTTTGGTATTAGAAATTTAGGGGTACCTCGATTCCTTCAAGTATACTAAAATGGAGGGCCTGGTGCTATGGGAGGGTCTGGTGCATACAGGAGGGTCTGGTGCAGAGGAGGGTCTGGTGCGAAGAGGAGGGTCTGGTGCGTGAGGGCCTGGTTAAAAAAAAAAGGAAAGTAATAGGGGAAAAATTGAACAAATGTTGTCCATAGCAGCAACGCTTTCTCCTTTCGCCAGTTGATCGCATTCCGAACAACATTGTGTCTCTGTACACCGACAAAAACCGATCACAACAATACCCAGCCCGATAACCGTACCAAATGAGAATTCACCCATCATCTTGGAAGTTTCAGTTCAATAGGAGGGTCTGGTGCCGGTAGAGTTAGGGTCAGGTGCCCGGAGGGCCTGGTGCCTAGGGAGGGTCAGGTGCCCGGAGGGCCTGGTGCCTAGGGAGGGTCAGGTACCCGGAGGGCCTGGTGCCTAGCGAGGGTCAGGTGCCCGGAGGGCCTGGTGCCTAGCGAGGGTCAGGTACCCGGAGGGCCTGGTGCCTAGGGAGGGTCAGGTGCCTAGGGAGGGTCAGGTGCCCGGAGGGTCTGGTGCCTAGCGAGGGTCAGGTGCCCGGAGGGCCTGGTGCCTAGCGAGGGTCAGGTGCCCGGAGGGTCTGGTGCCTAGGGAGGGTCTGGTGCCTAGGGAGGGTCAGGTGACCGGAGGGCCTGGTGCCTAGCGAGGGTCAGGTGCCCAGAGGGCCTGGTGCCTAGGGAGGGTCAGGTGCCCGGAGGGCCTGGTGCCTAGGGAGGGTCAGGTGCCTGGAGGGTTGATGCCTAAGGAGGGTCAGGTACCCGGAGGGCCTGGTGCCTAGGGAGGGTCAGGTGCCCGGAGGGCCTGGTGCAATGGGAGGCGTGGCACAAGGCAGGTATGGTTAAGGTCGGCGCTATATACATGGGAAGCAGGCGTCCTGAAAGGTGCGCGAAAGGGACCGTGGCTATAAAGGTTTCTATATATGAAATGCTCACCCAGTTTTGTATTTTTCATCTGCAAATGAGCGCTCGCTCGGCGTGCGAAGCCCTCGGTCGAAAGCGATCGTTGTCTGCGTCCCGTCATCTGGCGAGCCGGTTTCGAAGCGGACCGAAGAAGGTCTGGTACGGGTTGGCTTGGTGGTGATTCGCGGCTTTCGCTGCCGCGTTTCTCACGGCTCAGGCGCGCGCTGGTTGAGCAGAGAGAGGGGTTCGTCGTGGCTCCTTTCGGCCAGCCGCGTCGGCGCATCGAATAACGCTTGACTGTGTCTCGCGGAGGGTCTGGTGCGGAGGGCCTGGTGCCAAACTTGTAAAATGTTCGTTCGAGGGGAGGGTCTGGTGAGGAGGGTCTGGTGCAAAACTTGGAAAATGTACGTTCGAGAGGAGGGTCAGGTGGGGAGGGTCTGGTGCGGAGGGCATGGTGCCAAACTTGTAAAATGTTCGTTGGAGCGGAGGGTCTGGTGCAACACATTGAAAACACACTTCTAGTCATTAGTAACTTCATTTTGGTACTGGAAGCTTAGGGGAACCTCGTTTCCTTCAAGTTTACCGAACAGGAGGGTCTGGTGCGGAGGGTCTGGTGCGGAGGGCCTGGTGCAAGGGGAGGCGTGGCACAAGGCAGGGAAGGGCAAAATCGGCGCTATATATATGGGGAGCAGGTGTGCCGAAAGGCGCAAGAAAGTGAACATGGCAATAGAGAAAGGTTACTATTAGCCACGTAGTGCTCACCCAGTTTTGGATTTTGTGTTGGCAAATGAGTGCTCGCTCGGCGTGCGACGCCTTCGGTCGAAAGTGATCGTTGTCTGCGTCCCGTCCTGCTGCGAGCCGGTTTCGAAGCGGACCGAAGAAGGTCTGGTACGGGTTGGCTCGCTGGCGATTCGCGCGGCTTTCGCTGTCGCGTTTCCCACGGCTCAGGCGTGGGCTGGTTGAGCAGAGAGAGGGGTTCGTCGTGCTCCTTTCGGCCAGCCGCGTCGGCGTATCGAATAACGCTTGACTGTGTCTCGAGTGAAAGAGCGCGCCCGTGTCGATCGGGTGAACGCTCCGCACGTTGAAAATTTGAACCGATGATTCGGTTGCAAGAGCGAAAAGCACCCGCGAACGCAGGACCCGCGCTCCAGCGGCGACTGCTTCGTGGGAGTCGGTTACGTGTACACCCAACATCTACCAGTAGTCATATGCTTGTTCTCAAAGATTAAGCCATGCCTCGTACGGTGAAACCGCGAATGGCTCATGAAATCAGTCGAGGTTCCTTAGATGATCCATTTCTACTTGGATAACTGTGGCAATTCTAGAGCTAATACATGCCTCGAGCCGGCGAGGCATCTTTCAAATGTCTGCCTTATCAACTGTCGATGGTACGTGATAGGCCTACCATGTTGACAACGGGGAATCAGGGTGTGATTCCGGAGAGGGAGCATGAGAAACGGATACCACATCCAAGGAAGGCACCAGGCGCGCAACTTACCCAATCCCAGCTCGGGGAGGTAGTGACGAAAAATAGCAATACGGAACTCTTTTGAGGCTCCGCAATTGGAATGAGTACACTTTAAACCCTTTAACGAGGATCTATTGGAGGGCAAGTCTGGTGCCAGCAGCCGTGGTAATTTCAGCTCCAATAGCGTATATTAAAGTCGTTGTGCTTAAAAAGCTCGTAGTTGCATCTGAGGCATGGTCGTGCGGTTCGTCTCGCGACGGTCACTGCGCGAAGCCTGAGCGTGCGCGGCTCTTCGCAGGGTCGTCTTCGCTAGACGAACAACTGCGAAAGCATTTGCCAAGCATATTTTCATTAGTCAAGAACTAGTCAGAGGTTCGAAGACGATTAAATACTGTCATTGTTCTGACCATAAACGATGCCAACTAGCGTTGTGCAAGTGTCGCTTCATCGACTCTGAAACCAAATTTTTCGGGTTCCAGGGGAAGTATGGTTGCAAAGCTGAAACTTAAAGGAATTGACGGAAGGTCACCACCAGGAGTGGAGCCTGCGGCTTAATTTGATTCAACACGGTAAAACACACCCAGTCCGCACACTGTAAGCATTGACAGATTGATATCTTTTTCTTGATTCGGTGGGTGGTGGCGCATGGCCGTTCTTAGGTGGTGGAGCGATTTGTCTGATTAATTCCGATAACGGGCGAGTCTCTAGCCTGTTAAATAGTTCACCGATTCTTCACGCATCGGTGCTAACTTCTTAGAGGGAGAAGTGGCGTTTAGCCACAAGAGATTGAGCAATAACAGGTCTGGCTGCCTTTAGAAGGAATCAAGGTGGATGTGACCATGCTTTGAAAACAGTGCGAACCCCTTGAACGTCCTTCGTGATAGGGATTGGGGGCTTGAAATTCTTCTTATCAACGAGGAATTCCCAGTAATTACGTCGATGCCCTTTCTACACACCGCCTGTCACTACTACCGAGTGAACGGTTTAGTGAGGGGTAGCTGGCCTCCGCGTCGAGAGTCTGAAAAAGTCTATCAAACCGGAGGGAAAGCTTTTGCCGAGTCAGGCTCTCAGTAACGCCCCGGACTCTCGCCTCGGGGGTGGCATCGGCGAAAGTGTAAAGAGAGGCACATTCTCGCGTGGCTGTTCCCTAGCTGTACAATTTTTTTCATTCATTTCGCATTTTGTTGAAACCTTTCAAATATCGTTGCAAAGCAGATGAAAAGAAATGAAACAACTTTAGGCGATGGGATCACTCGACTCGCACGTCGATGAAGAACGCAGCCAGTTGCGTGAATTAATGTGAATTGCACAACACTCTAACCCATTTTCAAAAAACAAAACAAAAAACAAAAGCAAACAAACCCGGGGGAGGGCCTAGTGCAAAACTTTTTTTAACAAAAGTTCCAGGTCGATGGGAGGGTCTGGTGCACAGGGAGGGCCTGGTGCAAAACAAAAAGATTTGATTCAGTTTCTTCGCTTTGGCATTAGAAGACTAAAAAAAAGTTCCACTTCGATGGGAGGGTCTGGTGCAAAGAGGAGGGTCTGGTGCAAAGAGGAGGGTCTGGTGCAAAGGGAGGGCCTGGTGCAAAACTTTTTTTTTTAACAAAAGTTCCAGGTCGATGGGAGGGTCTGGTGCAAAGGGAGGGCCTGGTGCAAAACTTTGAGAAAAAAATTTGATTCATCACTTTCTTCGCTTTGGCATTAGAAGCTTAGGGGTAGCTCATTTCCTTCAAGTATACGAAAACGGAGGGCCTGGTCTGAGTGAGGGCCTGGTGCATATAGGAAGGTCTGGTGGTAAGTGTGAATGTGAGTGTATGCGTTTTGTGTATGCCAATGTGATTCGTGACCTATTTCACAGTTGTCATGCTCGCACTTGTTTTGTAAGACTTCTGTAACTAAAATATGTGTATGCTCCTTAGCCAAAGGAATAGGAAAAGATTAACATCTTAGAAGTAGTCGTATGATACGCCATTTTTGTCTCGTCTTTCTATTTTTTCGTATGCATGTATCTCGAGTTAAACAACATTTGCTGCTTACAGAACAGAGCTGAGGTCAACGTACAAAGTGGTCACGGAGCTCGCCTATCGCAGGAAGAATGTTTGCTGCGCAGGGTACACTGAAGATGGTGATACATGTATCCGTAAGTCCTCCAACTCTTCTGACCTCGTGATTCTGGGTTGCCCTCTGCATAACTTTGTTTGGATGGTTGATTAGGCGTATCCATCCACATCCGCGCACCTGCATCCTGTCGCTAGTCGACCCCCTCACACCTTCCCTCTGTCACGTGGCTGTCACCCGGCCAGCGACCACCCGACCCCCACATTGCCAGCCTCCACCCTCCCTGTGTGCGTGCTACGTTCCATCCCCACTAACTGCGATGTCGCACACTACCATACAGTATAGTAATCGAGTTTATTGGCAAATAGCATTTGACAAGGCAGGAACATCAGTGTCAATGAGAGTGACTAGCGTCTCAAATTGACTGACAATAATGAAGTTTGTGAGAAAAGCTCATAAAGTTTTTAGTCAGCAGGTAAAATGACAATATTAGTACTGTATAACTTTGTTCTAGGAACTATTACGATTCAGCTAAAATATGCTAAACATTTCTATTTTTCTGTCATTTTTACAAAACCTTCTAATCTCCTTAAATATTAAAAGTATTAACACTTACTAGCTAACTAGTCTTTAAAACAGTTGCTTTGTTTTCTAAAACTTAGCAGGTATTTTAACGGCTAGTGACTGATGGCGGTTGAAGTCGACCGAGTTTATGCTTCGTAAAAAGTTGGATGAATTCAAAATTTCTGCTTTAAAGAGTCTGAAGGCGACAGTTCAGTTCAGATATTTGTTTACGTGTAACAGCATGCGTGTGTGTAGTTATTGTGTGTGTGTATGTGTGCGCGCGCGCGTGCGGTTTTGCTAAAGGAATAATATAGGAAGGGACTTTCGATAGGTGCTGCGTGTTTGTTATGTAAGTTGATAAAAATGATAACTGATGTGCTCTGCTGTTCGTCGCAGCAAACACTTTTTTAATGAGGTTATTAACGACACTCGATGAAGACTTGTTTAGGCATTTACTTCTTCGGTTCTTCCTCTTTACATGTAGAAGTATAAATCATTTACATAGAGAACATTTCCTTGCACGTCAGTGAGCTTAGTACAAACTCGCAGCACTTAGAACACAAAGGCGATGTCATACATCTACCCGTTGTTCTAATCTGTCGAGGTTTTGACATCGCTGCTGACGTAACAGTCCTTACTAAAGGGGGGGGGGTGTCTGTGGAGCGGAGTGCTACAAGTCTGATCCTTTAACATCATTTGTCCTCATTTACTAACCACTCGCATGTAAACAACTTTATGTTCAAGTAGTGATGTAGATCCTAGTGCACTTGTCCTACTGTTTGCAGTCTATATTTCGTTACTGAATGAAGTGTAGATATTGAGATTCGAATTGTAAACATACATTATATACTGGGAAAATAATTTACGATTACAAGTACAAGGGGCCCGGAGAGGTCGTCTGTCCCGGGGCCCGGGCTGGCTCTCGGCGGCCCTGATTGTGAGATGAAAATGTCTTCAGTCAACAATCACACTGTCTGCTCTGTTGCGCTACCCCACTGAGCACGTTTTGAGTCCGGAACACTGAACTTAAAGTCAATCTGACCTAATTTAACCCACGGGAAAAGAAACCAGCATATGGCAGTCATAATAGCAGTAAAGAACAGTATTTCTAAACCAATGTGTTATAATAAACAAATATACAATTGTGCCTAAAAGCTACGAGACTACGGTTGACTTACAAAGGCAGGTCAAGGCCAGCGGAGGTCCATGGGAATGAGTGAACCCACGTGTCGTACACAGAAGGTCTGTTCTGACTGACTTCTTCTTCGCTAGGATTAGGCACCTACAACAACGCATGGACACGAAATAATATACTCACAACAATAGAGTGAAGTCAATATATCATGCCTTCAACAACAGAGTGACGCCATTTTTGACCGTTTAACCAGTTTCTGGGAAGTGGTTTTTGAAATGTGTACTAAGGTTTCAGTTCGCATGCTACTTCGTATGTTTTACAACTGTAAATAAATGAGCTTATCAAAACGTGATAAGAAATTATGTGTTTTTCTTAGATGGTTAAGCCGGATGCTGCACATTGGTAATGAAAACATAAGAACCAATCAAAAATCATTCCGCATTTCTTTAACCCCGAATGTTGAGATCACGTGTGCACTGCGAGCATTACCAACGCTACAACTACTTTTTTTCTCCTATTCTCTTTCTTTATTATTATCATTATTGTCATTATTGTGTGTAGCTAATTGTGTGTGGAGCAGCGTACATTTTACTTCATAAAATTTATGTTTTCAAGGGCATTTAATGCATACGGATACACGCCTACAAACATCACCATGCACAGAAAGAAGACAGGCCTATGACTAATCAACATAAAGCACCAGCTGTCCATGTAGTCTTGAAATATACATGAACCTTATACATGAATAATCTTGATACCTGTGTCGTTGACCTTTAGGAATTTTAACTTCAATAACCCACAAAGGTTAAGCAGTTACCTTTTTGGTAGCCTCATAAACAGCTCTGTACATCAGGGGTGTCCCCAAAGCATAAAGGGAAAAGTTACCTGAAAATAACACATCAGATCTACCATCAGACGTGAGGTAGATACGTTTTCTTGTAGTTTTGTATATAAACCTAGTAATGGTGGCTCCAGCTCTGTGTAAACAATATTCAAGTTGTTATTTGTGTATTAGATGTGTAGATTGTGTATTGTGTATTAGATGTGTATTAGACCTTTACACGCTTTTAGTTTGAGTGTTTGCTGGTTTTCAACAAAATGTCTCTTAAATTTCTAACTTTGCCAAAACTTTCCGACTTGAGTTAGCAAAATGTGGGTATCAAATAGACAAATCAGTTTTTTATTTATTTATTTATTTATTTTTTTTATCTTGAAGATCCTTAGGACTTGGGTTCAGGTCACTCACATCTGGCCCTACGCTTGGTTTTTAAGGAATGCAGCATTCCTCCCCCTAATTATTTCTCCCCATATTGAGAAATTACCGCTCGGTTAAAGTACTAATTAATCAATCAGGGAACCCACTGCAATAAGAAAGCAGTTTTCTTCATAATATTTCCCGTTTATGTTACAGTACGCTTTATGTCCTGCCTATTGACGTCGTACTACGTCATTATGCTACCTGTTGATGTCATACTACGTCATTATGCTACCTGTTGATTTCATACTACCTCATTATGCCACCTGTTGATGTCACACTACGTCATTATTCTGACTGTCGCACGTACCTCCCACAGCGACATCAATATTGAGGTAAGCAACAGCTCTCGCCCCCAGCGACTTGACATATTGCTGCAGACAAAGGAATGTAGAGAATCCTAATCTTTCAAAATTCGTACAAACTGACTCAAAGTACAGGCTTCTAGCTTTCAAGCTTATTCAGTTTGATGATGTCATCACTAAATGTAGATTTTTTTCGAAGTTTAAATAGCTTAGAACCTGTTGATATGCCTGTTTGGTACAAAATACAGTATGTACTATTATAATGTATTAGTACTTGAAGCTCCGTAATGTGCACAGGATCATATTGCTCACCTTATTTTGCAAACATATATACATATGCACACACAGGCACGCTCGCACTGTTATTCCGATATGCAGACAGGTGCACAGACAGAAAATAAAGTGTTACTCTTTTTTTTAATCCATATTTTTCAATTCCGAAAAATGTGACTATAAGTTTGCTCATTACAATAATGGCGCAGAAAAAGAACAAAAAGGTTACGGGTAACAGACTGATGTCTAGAATATGCGGAGATACAAAATGGCTACTAGTAAACAATAGTAAACAAAGAAATCTGGAACTGTTACCTCCGCCCATTCACTAGAACCAATAAGTCCATACTCCTCCGCTCCCAGGAACAGAACATGATAGAACGGCGTGGCCTCCATCTCTCTGCAAAATGCACGAAGTAACTTTGTTACCGTGTGATATGAAGTAAACCCGTGATGTAAAAGGTTGGACGTGCGTGCGTTTCCACCTGTCGTTAGCGAGGGCAACACTGTACCTCCGTCAGAGGTCAATAACGTGAAGGACAAAGCCGAACTTCACAGGGAGATCACAAAGAATTTGATCATTTCCTCAAAGATTCGATATCTGTTGTGTCTGGTGGATTATTGCAACTTGTGGATTATCGCCAACCGCGTACTGGAGCAACTTCAAAGTGTTCATACTGATGCCGCTCGTGTTGTCTTCGTAGGTGACTAGCAGACCATGGTGCCCTCCCTCCTACGTGAGCTTCAGTGCTGTCAGTCGAGATGACAGTGATTACAAGATGGCCACACGGTGCTACCGTTGTCTTCACGGCCTTGCCGGGTACGTGTCTGAGGCTACTAACACCCTGACCACTAGAGTCTCTTCTGATGTACTCTTCTCTGTGTACGTGTAAAGCGAGAAATTCGACATTTGCTTTTTTTTCCTTCTCAAGCTAACTGGAGTTCTCTTTTCTAGTCTTTTCGAAGTCTGCTTACGATTTCATGCCAGATTCAAACCCGTCTATTGAAGAATTACCTGCGTAATCAAGAGCATTGCTCCGCTCACTACTCATGTTTTCATTCATTCACTTATTTATTGTTTTTGTCATGGTCTTGTCAATTGTCTGACGCTTAAATTTCTTGTAAGCTGACCATAGGTTCGTTTTATAGTCTTTCGTGTGCAGCGCATTAAGTTGTTGTTGCTGGTATTATTATTATTATTTAAAATTTAGATAAGACTACATCCAACCACCAGAGCATCTGTGATCGTTCTCGCATGCGCCAGGTGCGTGCGCGCACACACACACACTAAAAGTCACTTCTGCATGCCAGAGAGGAAACTGTAAAGGAACCGCTAACAAATAGACATTGAGGGCTGAGTGTCATGAGCAGTGTCCATCTCCTTCACATGGCTTCATTACCTTCCCCACCTCTCTACTGGGTCAGTTACTCGTTCATCAAATGGGGAAATTAAATTACGTCACATGGGTATCGAACCGTTTTAAGATTACGGCCTAAACACTGGTCCCTGGACCTTGAAGGAAGGTAATAAAAAGCAGATTTGTTAACATAGATGCTATTGAACAATTTTTAGCTTTTTTCAATTTGGGGATTTGCACTGTTTGCTCAACTTTGACATACTCACTGTTCTTGACAGCTGGCCCATAGCTCTTGCCACCTCCATCATGACGGCCATTCCGCCTGAAGGATCAACGGAGCCGTACACCCAGGCGTCGCGGTGGTTTCCCCATCAACACGTAGCGCGTCTGTCATTTAAAAAATACATCAAACCACAGTCGTCGTCATAAAGTTAAAAACAATCAACTGAACTACTCGTAGTGTTTCATCCGAAAACAAAACAAGATGGTTCCTGCAATGCAATGTGCTGCTTTCTTACCAGGCTCCACGTCTCCCTTCAACGTCAGCGCTATCACGTTGTCCACCCTTCTAATGCTGTAGTTGTGTGTTAACCTTCATGCGAAGTGAGAGTCCAGGAGTAAGCCCTGGGCCCAGCCTGTAGGGATGTTCAACCACTCTCCAGTCTTGGGAACTTCGATCTCCTTGCATTTCTCTGATTTCGTAAAGTTCGCTGACACAAAACACAATGTAACACTGAGGTCACTTTGCGGACCCTTAATCAATCCAAGCTGCGTATTATCTCAAATTATGTAGCTAGCACTAAGGCCTTCCAAGGACACTAGCATGAGGTGATGAACAGCTTAGAGCATAATGATAAAATATAAGTTGGTGCTACATCCTCGCCCTATGACACATCTCAAAGAGCGTCACAAATCACAGGAACCACAGCCCAGATGATGACAAATGAAGACAAAGGAGTCCATACTGACAATCCTTGCATAGTACTATACGCCTATTAATTAAGGTACATACATAACGCAATGCAATTTCATAACCCCAAAACCAAAGGGCATCGTCCGCATACAGGCACAAAACACCGCAGCCAAAGATATAGAACGAATACAAGCAAAAAGGAACCGTAACACCGACACGTAAGATGCACCTCATTCCAGACGTCAGTGGCAGACACGGCACAAGCTCAGCACCAAGAAGACGTCAGATGAAACAAATATGACGACATCTAGGCGCTATTCCAAGCCATTAGTCCAAGAGAATAATCTCAATAATAAGAATAGATATGCGAAAACAAGCGATTGAAAAAGACACACACCAAAGGAAAACAACAAAAGTTATATTTTAGTCTCTAATCCTGAAAAGTTTTTTCGATATTTTCAAACTCACTGAGAAGTACTCGCCCTTCCATAGCCCATGGCGTTCTGGTATGTTGGCAAAGGTGTTGGTGTGCTGCTCTCGTTGTATCGATAACTGTGGCTACATACAACAGTGAATTTAATAATAGCTCTGCTTATATTGCTTGGCTTGTTTAAACGTTGTGAAAGTTCAATGTTTATCTTTAATTTTCAAAATACTCTGCTTACTACTTGGCTTTGGCTAGTTCATGTGTGCGTCGCAAAATACCAAATATTTCGTATTTACTCAGTTTCTCAGACATAATATCCTAACTTGACTAATGAAACCTCTACATCAGAGATCTGTACAAAGGTAGTAACCGAGTTGACGGGTTGAAAAAAACTCAGATTTGATTACTGAAGAAAGTAAAGGCCTTTTTATTTTATGTGTTCACGTCGATAAAAATGCTAAAACAAACTTTCATGGGTTTATAAATTAATGATTTTCTATATTTTTCATTCTATCGCTTGTCAATCATTCTCATCCGTTTTTAACTTTGCAAGCCATCCTGAACTTTCATCAATCGTAAATAGATTGTTCTCTGCCATTCTCTACTAATAACAATACTCTTCCACCTTATGCATAGTTTGTCGTATCATTCTCTCATTTCCTAGTCTCTATCTGATAGTCGACGTTAGCTATGAGACTGAACTATTTTAGCTCCAGAGCCAGACATAACCTCAAGCTATCTCTGTATTTCTCGCAACGTATACAATCTATGA
>NC_037597.1:29299973-29488049 GCF_003073045.1 Pomacea canaliculata | reverse complement strand
CAGGGGGTGCCTGCTGGACCATGGCGGGGTAAGACGGTGCCATGCCAGAAATCCCCACCCGCCTTCACACAGGGTGGTGCTCTGGACCTGGCGAGGGTGCGGTGCCACTGCCAGAATCCCAGCCCTGCCTTCCAAGCACAGGTGGTGCTGGACCTGGCGAATGGTGCGAGTGACCAATGCCAGACATATCCCCAGCCCTGCCCTTCCAGCCGAGGGTTGGTGCTCATTAGGACCGGCAGGGTGCCGGGCCATGCCAGAATCCAGCCCGCCGCTAAGCTCACCAGGGTGGTCTTAAGAACTGGCGAGGGTGCGGGCCATGGCCAGAATCCCAGGACCTGCCTTCCCATCCAGGGTGGTGCATCTGAGACACTGAGCGCAGGGTGCGTGTGCCATGCCAGAAATCCCCAGCCTGCCTTGCCAGCCAGGGTGGTGCTCGTGGACCTGGCGAGGGTGCGGTGCAAGCCAGATCCACCAGCCCTGCCTT
The DNA here is from genome assembly GCF_003073045.1 of Pomacea canaliculata. Classification (NCBI taxonomy): domain Eukaryota; kingdom Metazoa; phylum Mollusca; class Gastropoda; order Architaenioglossa; family Ampullariidae; genus Pomacea; species Pomacea canaliculata. The sequence goes on along the minus strand of NC_037597.1, from coordinate 29,487,565 downwards.
CAGCAGTTCTAAGTGGGTGCTATGGACCTGGCGAGGGTAGCGGTGATCATCCAGAATCACCCAGCCCTCTTGCCCTTCCAGCAGGGTGAGTGCTTATCCTGAGGAAAACCTAGGAGCGAGGGTGCGGTGCCCATCCAGAATCCCCAGCCTCCTTCCAGCCAGGTGGTGCTTCTGGACCATGGCGCAGGGGTGCGGTGCCATGGCCAGAATCGCCCTAGTACCTGCCTTCCAGCCAGGGCTGGTGCACTGGAACGGCAATGCGAGGTGCGTCTATGCAGAATCCCAGCCTGAGCTTCCATAAGCCAGGCGTGGTCCTGACCTGGCAGAGGGTAGCGGTGCCATGCCGTAATCCCCAGCCCTCGTCCTTCCAGCCAGGTGGTGCTCTGGACTGGCGGAGGTGTTGCGGTGCCATTGCCAAATCCCCAGCCCCGCCATTCCAGTCCTCAGGGTGGTGCTCATGGACCTGGGCGAGGGATCGCGGTGCCATGGCCAGAATCCCCAGCCTGCCTTCAATGCCAGGGTGGGCTCCTGGACCTGGCGAGGGTGCGGTGCCATGCCAGACTCCCCCAGCCTGCCTTACCACCAGGGTGGTGCTACGTGACCTGGCGCGGCTGCGGTGCCATGCCAGAAATCCCCAGCCCTAGCTTCCAGCCAGGGTGGTGCTCTGGACCTTGGCGAGAGTGCGGTGCATGCGCCAGAATCCCCAGCCCTGCCTTCCAGCCAGGATGGTGCTTCTGGACCTGTGCGAGGGTGCGGTTGCCATGCCAGAATCCCAGCCCTGCCTTCCAGCCAGGGTGGTGCTTCTGGACCTGGCGAGTGGTGCGGTGCCATGCCAGAATCCCCAGCCTGCCTTCCACAGCCAGCGGTGTGCTTCTGGACGGCGAGGGTGCGGTGCCTTGCCAGAAATCCCACCAAGCCTCTGCCTTCCACCAGGTGGTTGCCTGGACTGCGAAGGGTGCGGTCCATGCAGAATTCCCCAGCCCCTGCCCTTCCAGCCAGGGTGGGTGCTCGGATAGCCTGCGAGGGTGCGGTGGCCATGCCAGAATCCCCAGCCCTGCCTTCAGCAGGGGTGCTCTGGACCTGGCGGGGTGTCGGCTGACATACGCCAAATCCCCAGCCCTGCCTTCCAGCCAGGGTGGTGCTCTGGACCTGGCGAGGTGGGTGCAATGCCAGAAACCCAGCCCTGCCTTCCAGCCAGGGGGTGCCTGGACCTGGCGAGGTGCGAGTGCCAATGCCAGAATCCCCAGCCCTGCCTTCCAGCCAGGTGGTGCTCTGGACCTGGCGAGGGTGGCGGTGACCACATGCCAGAAATCCCCAAGCCCTGCCTTCCAGCCAGAGGCTGGTCTCTGACCTGCGAGGGTGCGTGCCATGCAGCAATCCCCCAGCCCTGCCTTCAGCCAGGGGTATCTCTGACCTGGCGAATGGGTGCGCGTGCCATGCCAGCAAATCCAGCCCTGCCTTGAACAGCCAGAAGGTAGGGCTCTGGACCTTGCGAGGGTGCGGGTGCCCATGCGCAGAAATCCCCAGCCATCAGACTTCCTAGCCAAGAGGTTGGTGCTCCTGGAACCTGGCGAGGAAGTGCGGTACGATGCCAGAGACACGCCCAGTACCTGAAGCTTACCAGACAGGGAGGTCGTCTCATGGACCTGCGCGAGGGTAGCGGTTGCCATTGCAGAATCCCCAGCCCTGCCTTCCAGCCAGGGTGGTGCTCTGGACCTGGCGAGGGCGTGCGAGTGCATCCAGAATCCCATAGCCCTGCCTTCCAGCCAGGGTGGTGCTCTGGACCTAGGCGAGGCGGGCGGTCCATGCCAGAATCCCAGCCCTGCCTTATCCAGCCAGAGGTGGTTGCTCTGGACTGGCGACGGTGCGTGCCATGCCAGAATCCCCAAGCCTGCTCCCAGACACAGGGTGGTGCTCTGGACCTGGCAGGGTGCGGTGCATGCCAGAATCCCCTCAGCCCTGCCTTCCAGCCAGGTGGTGCTCTGGACCTGGCGAGGGTGCGGTGCCATGCCAGAATCCCCAAGCCCTAGCTTCCAGCCAAGGGTGGTCTCTCTTGACTGGTCGAGAAGGTGCCGGTGTCATTGCCGAATCCAGCCCTAGCCTTCAGCCGGGTGGGTAAGCTCTGGACCTGGCAGGAGAGCGGTCCAGGCCAGGTTGCCATGTCCAATCCCCCTGCTTGCCACCAGAGGGTGTGCTTGGACTCCGTGCAATGCATCCAGCCCTGCTTCCCAGCGTGCGTCTGCCAGGGTGTGCTAACCTGGCGAGCGTGCAAGGTGCCATTCCGATCCCGCTGCTTCCTTGAGCCTGCGAGGTGCGTGCCATCCAGTGCGCTTCGCAGTGGACCTGCGGTCCGGTGCATGGCGGTGCTTAGACCTGCGAGCGTCGCCGTTGCCATCCAATCCCCACCCATCCTTCCAGCCGTGGTGCTCTGGACCTGGCCCGAGGGTGCAATGCAGCAGACTTCCCCAGCCCTGCCTTCCAGCCAGGGTGGGCTGGAAACCTGGCGCAGGTGCGGTGATGCCTTGACGATCAGCCCGCCTTCCCTGCCAGGGTGGTGCTCTGGACCTGGCGAGGGTGCGGTGCCTATGCCAGAATCCAGCCCTGCCTATCCAGCCAGGGGTGGTAGCTCTGGACCTGGCGAGGGTGCGGAGTGCCATGCCAGATCCCGCCCTGCTTCCAGCCAGGTTGTTCTCTGGACTTGTGCGAGCTGTGCATGCCAGAATCCACCCTGCCTTTCCACCAGGTAGTGATCTGACCTGCGAGGTGCTCGTGCCATTGTCCAGAATCCCCAGCCCTGGCCAGGGCCTGGTCTCGACCTGCCAGAATCCAACAGCCCTGAGCTTCCAGCCAGGGGTGCCTGGACTGGCGAAGGGTGGCGGGCCATGCAGAATCCCCAGCCTGCCTTCCAGGCCAGGTGTGCTCTGGACTGGCGAGGGTGCCATGCCAGCCCTGCTTCCAAAATGCCAGAATTCCCCAGCCCTGCCTTCCCAGCCAGGGTGTGCTCTGGACCCTTGGGCGAGGGTGACGGTCGCCATGCCAGAATCCCAAGCCGCTTTGCCTTCCAGCCAGGGTGAGTTGCTCTGGACCCTTGCGAGGGGGGCGGGCCATGCCAGAATCCCCAGCCCTGTCCTTCCAGCCAGGTGTGGTGCTGGAACATGACCTGGGAGGGGCGGTGCCATGCGGAATCCCCAGCCTGCCTTCCACCAGGGTGGTTGTGCTCTCCTGGCGAGGGTGCCGAGTGCCAAAGGCCAAGAATCCCCAGCCCTGCCTTTCAGCCAGGTGTCTCTGACTGCGAGTGCGGTCATCCGATCCCCACCTGTCAACAGGTGGCTCTGGACCTGGCGAGGTGCGGTGCCATGCCAGAATCCCCACAGCCCTGCCTTCCAGCCAGGGTGGTGCTCTGGACTGGCGAGGGTGCGGTGCATGCCAGAATCCCAGCCTCTGCCTGTCCAGCCAGGGTGTGCCCTGGACTGGCGTGATGCGTGTCATTGCCAGATCCCCAGCCTGCCTCCAGCCAGGGTGGTAACTCTTGGAACCTGGCGATGGAGGTGGCGGTCTACCGCCAGAATCCCATCCCCCGCTTCCACCAGGGGTGGTGAATCTGACCTGGCGAGGTGCGGTGCCTGCCAGAATCCGCCAGCCTGCCTGTCCAAGCCTAGGTGTTGTGGTGCTGGACCTGGCGAGGGGCGTGCATGCCAGATATCCAGCCCGCCTGCTTCAGGCCAGGGTGGTGCCTGGACCTGGCGAGGGTCGCTGCGAACAGAGATCGGGCTCGGGAGCCTTCGCCGCGTCGGCTGAGCGCGCGGCCCCCGCCCCCCAAAAAGGGTGGAGATCCGACCCCACCCCCCTATACATAATAAAAAAACTAACAATAGGGACCCCCCCCCGCCCCCCTGCATTTACCTAGTTCAACATCCCAGCAGGGTGGTGCTTCCTGACCTCGAGGGTGCGGTGCCATGCCAGAATCCCAGCCCTGCCTTCCATGCCAGGTGGTGCTCTGGACCTGCCTGGCGAGGGTTGCGGTGCCCATGCCAGAATCCCCAGCCCTGCCTTCCAGCCAGGTAGGTGCTCTGGCCTGGCGAGGGCGGTGCCATGCCATAAAGATCCCCAAGCCCTGCCTCTCCAGCCAGGGTGGTCTGCTGGACCTGGCGAGGGTGCGGTGCGGTGCCATGCCAGAACAGCCCCCCAGCCCCTCAGCCAGGGTGGGTCGTGGACCTGGCGAGGGTGCGGTGCATCCAAGATCCCAGCCCTGCCTTCCAGCCCAGTGTGGTCTGGACTGGCGACGTGGTGCCGTGGCATGCCAGAATCCCAGCCCTGCTTCCCATGCGGTGGTGCTCTCGAGGGCGGTGCCATGCCAAGAGATCCCAGCCCTGCTTCCAGCCAGTCTCCGACTGGCGGGCTCGTTTCCATGGACACAGATCCCAGCCTGCTTGCAGGTGGGTGCGGTGATGCATGCCAGATCCCCAGCCCTGCCTTCCAGCCAGGGTGGTGCTGGCTGGACCTGGCGAGGGTGCCTGCCATGCGAAGAAATCCCCAGCCCTGCCTTCCCACCAGGTGGTGCCTCTTGCCAGCGATCCCCGGGTGCGGCCCAGGTGCGTATGCAGAAACCCAGATCCCACCCTTGACCTTCCAGCCAGGTGGCCATCAAAGTCCCCAGCCATTGTTTCAGCCGACTGACCTGGCGAGGGTGCGGTGCCATGGTCAGACATCCCCAGCCCTGGCCTTCCAGCCAGCTGGTGCTCTGGAATGCGAGGGTGCGTCCATGCCCAGAATCCCCAGCCCTGCTTCCAGCCAGGGGTGGCTAAACCTGGAGAGTCTGGAAACGAGAGGGCATCCGAATCCAGTGCCTTCCAGCCAGGCGTGTGCTCTGGACCTGGCCAGAATGCGGTGTTCTCCCCATGCCGATCCCCAGCCCGCCTCCAGCCAGCCCAAGTGGTTCTCTGGACCTGGCGAGGGTGCGGGCCATGTCATTGCCAGAATCCCCAGCCCTGCCTTCCAGATCCTGGCGATGGGTGGGTGCCTGCCAGAATCCACCATGCCTTCAGCCAGGGTTGTGCTCTGGGACCTGGCAGGATGCCGGTCATGCCAGAAATCCCCACTTGCTTCCATGCCAGGAACCATGGGCTACGCGTTAGTGCCATGCCCCCCAGCCGCCTGCCTTCCAGCCAGTGGTGCTCTGGAACTGGCGAGGTGCCCGGGTGCCATGCCAGAATTCCCAGGCCTGCCTTCAGCCAGGGTGTGCTCGGGACCTGGCGAGGGTGCGGTGCCATGCCAGAATCCCAGCCCTGCTTCAGCCAGGTGGTGCTCTGGACTGGCGAGGGTGCGGTGACAAGCCAGCCTGTTGCCAGAATGCCCAGCCCTGCCTTCCAGCCAGGGTGGTGCTCTGACCTAAAAGGGTGCGTGCCACCTGCCCAAGGAAGGTGCTCCCCAGAGCCCGCCTTCAGCCGGTTGCCTGGACCTGGCGAGGTGCGGTGCCATGCCAGAATTCCAGCCCTGCCTTCCAGCCAGGTGGTGCTCTGGACCTGGCGAGGGTGCGGTGCCATGCCAGAATCCCCAGCCCTGCCTTTATGCCCCCCCTTGCCATCAGCCCTTCCTCGCATTGGTAGGACTGTGCCATCATGGGCTGGTAGGAAGCCGGTGACCGATCTGACTTACCATACGTGGTCTGAGGTGAAGGGTGTTAGATTCGGGTTAGTCTATGCGATGATATACACATATATACGCATATACACATACCTCTGTACAATATTTTTGATTATACCTTAATAAGAAATAGCATTGCAGCCAGGGTTTTGCTCTTGCCCAGTGGTAAAGCTAGGCCGACCCACCCACCCTGCCTTCTTATGCCGATTCGCTGCGTTGACAGTCTGGGCCATCAGTGGTGTTTGTGTATTACAATTGAAAACTAGTGTTGATGTGACGGCCATCCCTTGCACAATCATTGCAAATGAGCGATTAGATATCGAAAATAGAAAATAGAAAATAGAAAAAAAAATTTGATTAAAGACATCATTGTATCTGGTGTAAACGATACTTCTTCTTTCAATAGAAAAACTTCAGAATGAAAACGAAAGGACTAAAAGACTAAATGAACACAAAAAGTCATTTCTTCCATTCTTTAACTTTCCTCTGTGATATATTTGTGTAGTAAAAGTTACTTCCTGATCCATCTTGTTAAAGATAACAAAAACAGACACATTAAAATAAATTAAAAGTAAGAGACTTACAATTTTTTTTCTTCTTTTTATAGATTTAATTGTTTACATCTGTATCGAGAAAACCGTTGATTGCAAATAAGCCGAAGCCTAGAACCGTGAAGACCATTATCCAAAGACAGCCTGTATTTTCAATGACAACATACTTTAAACGCTTTTTATCTTGCTGGGATACTATCAAGTATTCTATAATGAAACTACAATGTATTGCACAGTTTAATAGTTTTTATCACACTGTCTCGTGCGGCCCGCAGCACCTGGACTACAGTGATTTACACCTGTACAACTCCTGTGTGTATTGTTATCGTCACGAAGAAGAATCTTCGTCGTACAGACTCGCCCACCTGTCAGGTAGAACTCCCTGAGTGGGGGAGATGGAGAGGTGGCACTAGAAAGCTCGGCACAGCAATCAGGTGGTCCAGATGCTAAAAGTTCTAGCAAAAACAAGACCTTCCGACAAACATACCATCACGCAAAGTGAATCGTTACAGTCCGCTAGTCTTCATCACGTGACAGAGACGCTAGGTGTGGTCTGTAGGTAGGGCAACGGGTAAAAATATGGCTGGATAAGTTTGCCACTGCTTTAGTGTAAAAGTAAGGAATTTCACACGTTCGACGTGTTAATTTGTCATTAAAAAGTTTCTTTACAAATCGATTGGCATTGTCACATGACTCCGTATGACTGCTAAATGCTTGGGCTGCATGTGTGCTTGGGAATGTTAGTCCCCAGGCAGAGCATGACAAACATTTATTGGTAATATGTAAGCCTATCTAAGTCTATGTTTTGAAGTTCCAGTTAAAAAAGAGAGCTGAGCTCAACGTGCAATATTTTTGTTTATAAATGGTTCACTTTTGGAGAGAGAAGGGGGCGCAGTGTTTGTCTTAAGAATTGAAGAAATGGGAGGAGACTTAAAGAAACCAGAGAAGACTTGAAGAATTCAGAGGAGACATGAAGAAATAAGAGGAGTCTGGAAGAAATCTGCGGAGACTTGTAGAAATCTTAGGAGACTAGACGAAATCAGAGGAGACTGGACGAAATCTGAGAAGACTTGAAAAAATCATAGGAGACTTGAAGAAATCATAGGAGCCTGGAAGAAATCTGAGCAGACTTGAAGAATTCAGAGGAAACCTAAAGAAATCAGAGAAGTCTGGAAGAAATCTGAAAAGGCTTGAAGAAATCTGAGGAGATTTAAAGAACTCTGAGGAGACTTGATGAAATCTGAAGAGACTTGAAGAAATCAGAGGAGACTTGAAGAAATCTGAGGAGACTGGAAAAAATCTGAGGAGACTGGAAAAAATCTGAGGAGACTGGAAGAAATCAGAGGAGACCTGAAGAAATCAGAGGAGTCTGGAAGAAATCTGAAGAGACTGAAAGAAATCTGACAAGATTTAAAGAACTCTGAGGAGACTTGAAGAAATCTAAGGAGACTTAAAGAAATCAGAGGATGCTTGAAGAATTCAGAGGAGACCTGAAGATATCAGAGGAGACTTGAAGAAATCAGAGGAGACTGAAAGAATTATGAGGAGACTGAAAGAAATCTGAGGAGACCTAAAAAAATCAGAGGAGATTTGAAGAAATCAGAGAAGACTGAAAAAAAAATCTGAAAAGACTTGAAGAATTCTGAGGAGAATTGAAGAAATCTGAAAGGACTTGAAGAAGTCTGAGGAGACTTGAAGAAATCTGAGGAGACTTAAAGAATTCAGAGTAGACCTGAAGAAATCAGAGGAGTCTGGAAGAAATCTGAGGAGACTTGAAGAAATTAGAGTAGACTTGAAGAAATCTGAGGAGACTTAAAGGAATCTGAGGAGACTTGAAGAAATCTGAGGAGGTTGGAAGAAGTCTGAGGAGCATGGAAGAAATCTGAGGAGACTTGAAGAAATCAGAGGAGACTGGAAGAAATCAGAGGAGACTGGAAGAAATCTTAGGAGACTTGAAGAAGTCTGAGGAGACTTGAAGAAATCAGAGGAGACTTGAAGAATTCAGAGGAGACTTTAAGAATTCAGAGTAGACCTGAAGAAATCAGAGGAGTCTCGAAGAAATCTGTGGAGACCTGAAGAAATCAGAGTAGACTTGAAGAAATCTGAGGAGACTTGAAGAAATCTGAGGAGACTGGAAGAAGTCTGAGGAGCCTGGAAGAAATCTGAGGAGACTTAAAGAAATCAGAGGAGACTGGAAGAAATGTGAGGAGACTGGAAAAAATCTGAGAAGACTGGAAGAATTATGAGGAGACTGAAAGAATTTAGAGAAAACTCGAAGAAATCAGAGGAGACTTAAAGAAATCTGAGGAGACTGGAAGAATTCAGAGGAGACCTGAAGAAATCAGACGAGTCTGGAAGAATTCTGAGGACACTTGAAGAAATCTGAGGAGACTGGAAGAAATCAGAGGAGACTGGAAGAATATAGAGAAAACTCGAAGAAATCAGAGGAGACTTTAAGAATTCAGAGTACACCTGAAGAAATCAGAGGAGTCTGGAAGAAATCTGAGGAGACTTGAAGAAATCAGAGTAGACTTGAAAAAATCAGAGGAGACTTAATGAAATCTGAGGAGACTTGAAAAATCCAGAGAAGACTGGAAAAAAATATGAAAATACTTGAAGAAATCTGAGGAGACTTGAAGAAATCAGAGGAGACTGGAAGAAATCCTAGGAGACTTGTAGAAATCTGAGGAGACTGAAAGAAATCTGAGGAGACTGGAAGAAATCTGAGGAGACTTGTAGAAATCTGAGGAGACTGGAAGAAATCTGAGGAGACTTGAAGAAATCTGAGGAGACTTGAAGAAATCAGAGGAGCCTGGAAGAAATCTGAGGAGACTTGAAGAAATCAGAGGAGACCTGAAGAAATCAGACGAGTCTGGAAGAAATCTGAGGACACTTTAAGAAATCTGAGGAGACTAGAAGAATTTAGAGAAAACTCGAAGAAATCAGAGGAGACTTTAAGAATTCAGAGGAGACCTGAAGAAATCAGACGAGTCTGGAAGAAATCTGAGGAGACTGGAAGAAGTCTGAGGAGACTTAAAGAAATCTGAGGAGACTAGAAGAATTTAGAGTAGACCTGAAGAAATCAGAGGAGTCTGGAAGAAATCTGAGGAGACTGGAAGAAGTCTGAGGAGACTTAAAGAAATCAGAGGAGACTGGAAGAAATGTGAGGAGACTGGAAAAAATCTGAGAAGACTGGAAGAATTATGAGGATACTGAAAGAAATCAGAGGAGACTGGAAGAAATTTGAGGATATTTGTATAAATCTGAGGAGACTTGAAGAAATCAGAGGAGACTTGAAGAAATCAGAGGAGTCTTGAAGAAATGTGAGAAGATTTGAAGAAATCTGAGGAGACTGGAAGAAATGGCGGCACAGCAATCAAGCGGTCCAGATGCTAAAAGTTCTATCAAAAACATGACCTACCGCCAAATATTCCATTATGGAAAGTGAATCGTTACAGTCCACTAGTGTTTATCACACGACACACGCTAGGTGTGGTCTGTATGCAGGGCAACGGGTAAAAATCTGCTTTAGTGTAAAAGTAACGAATTTTATATGCTATACGAGTTAATTTGTCATTAAAAAGTTTCTTTACAAATCGATTGTCATTGTCGCCTGACTTTCCGTATGACTGCTAAATGTTTGGGCTGCAAGTGTGCTGGGAATGTCCGTCCCGAGGCAGATCACGACATTTATTGGTAATATGTAAGGCTATGTAAGTCTATGTTTTGAAGTTCCAGTTAAAAAAGAGAACTGAGCTCAACGTGCAATATTTTTGTTTATAAATGGTTCTCTTTTGGAGAGAGAAGGGGGCGCAGTGTTTGTCTTAAGCCAAAGGTGCAGCCCTGATCAGATCAAAAGAATTCAGCTATTATTAACACCATGGTTGTGTCCCTGGAAACAGTCGGGAGCTTTTCATCTGTGATTAACATCCGACAGGTAATGCTCCCCTCCCCCTCCCTATCTCCCTTCACGCTGGACTCTTGGTGACTCGGCTTCCTGCTGATCGGTGGGTTCAAACCCCGAGCCACGCACTGTGCAGGGGACGTCATCGACAGGTGGAGCCTGTCATCACAACAATAAAAGGTCGACAACTTACATTAAAGTCTATAGGTGTCATAACCCTCCTTCCCCCCATGCCTCGCGTGCTCTCTTGTTAACTTTCTTCCCTAGTCTGGGATCTATGAATATTGTTTTCTTTTGTTTTGTTTTCGTTTATTTTCGTTGTTTTTTTTTGTCTATAAATTTGATTTTTGGTTCTTTTTAATTTTTTCCCAGATTATATAAGGTCTCCATGTTCTAAAGTCCATGTTTTCTAAATACTGAGAACGTAACCTGTGTCTTTATATATTGAAAACCATATACTGCCTTTATTTACATATCTCGTAAATATATACATGTATATACTTTGCAAGCACTGCCTGCCCCCAACAGATGTTTGACTGGCAATTGCTGATGGCTGAACAGAAAAATACCCCGTCGAACAACTGAAAAGACTACCTTGTTTTTTCCAAAATTGAAAAGTGCTATTGACAGTGCACTTGTGCTTCTTCGCTTTTCTAATTGTTTATTAAAACTGTCAACAGCAGGCAAAAGTTCATTCTTATTATTTTCAATTTCTTTTAAAAGTGTGTCTATGTTGTTTTTAAATTGTTGTATTACATCCTTATTCTGTCTGTTAGTGGTAGGGATGTCAAACTCGTCCTCGGAGTCATGTTCCAGTATTTCAGTAAAGATTAGATGTCTGTCGATAAGACTATATACACAGCTATTCCTGACACACAATAATTGAAGTTGGGGTTAGGGCTAAAGTAACTCAGCAGAAAGGTCAGCAAGGTCAAAAGTAAACTGTGACAAACGTAGTTTTTTTAATTTTAATTTGAAGCCAGGCTAATATATATAATGAGTAAAACAACACAATTATCTACCTTATAACTTTTAGATGAACCAAACATTAATACTTTTTTGGGTTTTAAAAAAAAGACTCTAAAATGGCGGGTAATGTTAACAGCGACAATAAAAACATATCTAGCATTATTATCGTTCTAGTCAATGAATGAGCAGAAAAAGAGACGAGTGACAAATGAAAATTATTTACAATCTGTTGCTTTGACTGCTGGAAAGACTGCAAACCAGTGTACCAGGTGCGCGATCTGACAAATCCGCATTTATGACTCAACCATGGCTGCCAAAACTCGCTGACATGTATACTGTTAAGTAATTTTTAGATATACATTATAGCTATGAGGTTATCAAAAGGTGTACTCTTGTGCCTTGGAGATTGTACTTTTTTTAACTATTCAGACACATTATTTTATTATTGTGAATGAATTCGCTGACAGCCACTTCGTGATACCGTCTTGTAACGATAAACTATGGTAGGCCGACGCAGACGTATTTTGAAAAGATCCCTCCGTACTGTCACAAACATCCGAGGTACTGTATGAAATTTTATAGAGGATCAAACAGCCGTTACAATGATGCTCTCTCACTTCCCGGGGATGACACGACAAAGGTTTCTCCAGAAGCTCTCGATCTCTGTGCTGGTGCCCCTGGCAGGCCAGGCGATGTATGTCGTTGTGTGCAGCAGTGTGCAGACGAAGCTGTCCACCAAAGTCTTGTCCAGGTCTTCCAGCAGAACTGGAACTACAACCAACTTTTTCTCAGCCAGTCCAGACTTGATGCTCATGAACATCTCGAAGCGGCACCACTCGCTTTTCAAGAAGGAGTTGGACAGGACCAGCAAGATGGCGCGACTTTCTTTCAGTCGTTCGATGATGTTGTGGCTGATGAACTTTCCGGGGGTAAAGTCGCGCTCGTGCAGACACAACCGGAAGCGTCGGTTTTTTTCTAGTTCTTGCTGCAGCACCTGATGCACCCACTGGTTGTCGTTGCTGTCGTAGGAGACGAAAACGTCGTAGATGAAAGTATTATCGATGTCTTTCGTTTTTCGTCTATTTGATAGTCGATGCTGTAGCGTGTAAAATAAGAACCGGCATTGCCAGCGGAACCTGCCAACAAATATCAATAGCAGCCATTAGTCAGTGTATGTGAAGTAATCAAAATGTTTACGGACATCAAGGCTGACTGGTTTCGTAGTTAATTAACCCTCTTTTTACTCGTTTCATGAGCTTTACAAAAAAGAAGGAATTGAGAATTTTTCGTTTAAGAAGAAAACAAAAGAGGTATATAGCCTTATTGTCAACTCTTACCTGTAAACGAGAGCACCTACAAGAATGAAGGCAATGGAGAGGATACTGATGAAGAGAACGGCGATGTATATGTTGTAGTTGAAGATGCAAGCCTGGTCCGACAGCGACACGTTGGCCAGACTCACCCCGATGACACTCGCTGGGTTCGTGCAGATGTACCAATCTTTGTTCAGGAACTCCAATCCGTCTTCACCCTAAAATTGTGCATTTCAATATTTACAAAGTTTAAAAAAATGATGAGAGATTATCATTCCTAAATTAAAAAAATAAATTTATCATAATGGAATATTGGAATGACTCTCAAACTCTTCATGTCAAGATTGTTGAGGATGTTAACTTGTTTAAATTGGTAGTGAGCTGGTCTTTAGTTAATTAACATACTGCTTGGGTTTTTTAACAGTTATAGTCCTTTCTGTCTTTACTTTTTATTCAATGATTTATGGTGTTCAAAAATTATCTTTTCGTCTCATGGCATCTGATGTGGCATTCATTGAGTTTACAGTTTCTAAGGAGGCGTATAGATACATGGCGAAATCTCTCTCCATACAGTAAGGGCAACTTCCTTATCAAATGGAGAGGATTAATTTTCCCTCTACTATTACCTATTTTTTATAATGTATGTAAGCAGTAATACAATTTACTTTTTAATGCGTTTTGAAATTTAAATTACTTCCCTATCAGTCCTTTCTTAATATAATTCTCGAGCAACTTTTATTGTTTATTATTTTAACATCGATGAGAACTCCCCATCCTTGGCGTGGATTTCCGTCCAGCAAAAAAACAATATGAAGACTGACGTGTGAAGGAAAATACAATTATTGTTGAAAGAAGAGATGGAATGAAAACGGCTGAGAAGCTAAAGTTTGCAAGAATGAAGGCGGATAAGAGGAAGCCAACACGAACAATCGCAGTAGTGAAAGTTTCGATTCGTTTTGAGATTGTCGGCTCTTATCACCGTCCTCGACGATCCCACGAGGGTGAGTTGCAATTACACCGACTGAGGGATGTTTCCCAAGAAGCTTTCTTAGTAGCAAGGAGAGATCAATAGTTTGCATCATTGAACACAGAGGCCAGTGAGTCGACAGGGCAAAGTGGGGTTTGGTAGAGGGGCTACGGATTCTGAGTTGACATTATAAAGAAAGGTAGGGGTGGGAGGGTGCAAGATTCAAGATTTAAGTTTTTTTCAAGAAAACGATCACCTATGTAATTTCATGCTTCCTGTATGCTTTGGTATTATCGCCATCTTACGGTTACAGATAACCATTCTGGCTTTGCAAACAGGAAATTGCTTTCCACGTCCGTCCTCTCAATTATAAAATTTCTGGTGCCGACAAGAACAGAGTTGTTTCTTTAAGAGTTTTGTCAGTGTAACATGTAAAGTAATATTTTATACTTAATCTTTTGATAGTAACTTGTTGAAATCAAGCAATTAAATAAAGCAGTCGTGGAAGAGATTATAAAGACTGTACTTTTCTCATGATGTCTCAGTTCAAAAAAACATTCTACCATATTTAAACACACACACATTCTTTAGCACACAAAATAAAAAAGTGAACATGAAAACCCAGACTTTATCAGACCTGTTAACACATAGCAAGTGATATTTTAGGAAAATAAAAGTATAAATACCAAAATTCAAATAATCATACCTTTTGCTGCTGAAAAATGTTGATCATCCACATTAAGTCACACACGCAGGAGAAGGGGTTCGAGCTGAAGTCCAACTGAACGGTTTTGTTTTCTCCTAAAAGTGGTTTCAATAGAGTCTCACTAACTGTTGTCATATAATTGTGACTCATATCTAGTCTTTGTAGACCGGTTAAGTTCTCAAAAGTGTTATCTGGCAAATACGGTATTTCGTTAACAGCTATGTCCAGGTAAGTGAGGTTGCGAAAGCTTGTACGGATCACCTGTGGGATCGAAGTCAGGCCAACTCCTTCCAGGATAATTGCTTTGACATGAGCAAGTGGGGACATGATTCTGACCATCTCACTTGCCTCGGTGAAATGAAAGACAGTCCAAGACATGTTTACTGACTGCAAGCATGGCATGTCACGAAAGAGATCATGTCCGATGCCTTTGCCGTAGAAGTGGTCGAAGAACCACACGTTCTCGCTGACGTCCAGGTGTTCCAGGCCAGAGTGGTTGAAGGCATAATTGTCCACGAACCTGCTGGTACACGTTTTGAAATGCAATGTTCGCAGACTGGGTAACCCCTGCAGGAAGTTCTTTCTGGTGTGATAGACAGCATTGCCGCTGAGTATCAAGGTGGAGAGGCTGGGCAAGCATCCCATGTTATTTAAGTTGGTAATCTGATTCCATTCTAAGTTCAGATGGTTTAGTCTCGGTAACACTGGCATGTCTTGGTCTGTGCAAAAATTTGGGAATTCAGTCAGAAAGTTTTCGCTGATATCCAGCTTGACAAGACTGTGGTCCTGCACCTGAATATCTTTCGTGTAAACGTTACTAATGGCGTTGTTACAAACAGACAACATACTTAGGTTGCCGAGCTGAGTCACGTGGTTGAAATCGAGATTGTGGAGGTTGTTGTCCTCGACAGTCAAGTTTTTTAAGGACGTAGCACTCTTGAGAGCGAAGAGAAGAGCTTCAGAATCCTTCAGGTAATTTAAGTCCAAATAGAGAGTTTCCATTCGAGTTAAGTTTTCAAAGGAGTTCGGGTGGACATAAGATAAAGAGTTGTTGCTCAGATTCAGCTCCACCATGAAGGTGGCATTGCGGAGAGTTTTCTCGTCGATAGCCCTGAGGACATTTGAGAAGAAATTTAGGTGTGTGATGCCCTCAGGAAAGGCAGGAATGTAAAAGAGGTTTCCTCCTCTGCAGTCTGCAAAACTGTCATGACAACAGCAGAATCCGTCTCCACAAACACTTCCCTCCTTGCAGCTAAACCTCCGGGTGGCTTTGTAGGATGCCAACACCCCAGCCTGAAGCTTGCCCTCCACCCGTCGTCTGGCACCTGTCGTCTGCACCACTAGCACCAAGAAAATCGTGGTGATCACATAGCTTGCTGTACTGGCAGACAACATTCTCAGTCTACAGGTGTCTGTAGAGGAAGGTGGTCGCATGAGGTCTGAAGTAGAAGAAAGAGCCAGCGTGACTGTGGAGTCAGCGGAGGATGTCCGGAGTAGATATTGCTTCAGAAGAATAGGAGGGTTTGGTTACTTTCACAGCAGGTCGTATCGGATGTGGATTAAACTTCCTCGTCGACATGAATACACGCGAGTTATACATAAATACAAACTTACGCCTTTTCCTGAGAAAGCCACAGCTCAAAGTACGCGCATGTACACAAATATTATATACAGACAACCACACACACATTATATATATATAAATCTCAACACATTGCTCTCACACACGCATGCACACACACACACACACACACACACTTTTCATCATTTTGAACTTTTAATAAACAAAAGTTTAATTAGAATTGCAGTGGGGTGTACTGTTTGTTTACATCCTTTTGCACTTTTAGTAAATAAATCTTAAAAGGTTCAGCAAGAATATCAGTGTGGCGAGCTACTATTCATTATTTTGAGCTTTGAGACCTCGTGTGAACCAACTACGAAAGGTTCAAACAGTTATTGCCTCCATTTTACTGTCCTTGTCTACCATCGCATCATGCCGACAGACTGAACTTTGGACACTTTGGGTTCTCTTGATCATAGCCGACCATCAACAACCTAACTTCTGACTTAGTTCTACCTCAGGCTGACATGCCCAACACTGCTGGAATTCTAGCTGTCAATGAACATATTCTCTTTTGATGAAAATCGTTCTTCATATTTTTTTTTCAATACAAAATCGGTATTTAACAGTAAAGGTGTTGTTAGGTGCAGATTTACTAGTGCGCATGCTCACGACCACAGACCGACGGACCTGCTGGTCTCGTATCATGACTTTCACCTCTTAGAGCTTTGAAACAGAACTAATGGGAGATCGAGGGGTAGACAGGTATTATATGGGTAGCAGTAGCATCCAGACCCAAGGTCTGCTTAGTGATCTAATGGAGTATTAAAGGTAAAAGGTCATCGCCTAACGGTTTGGTCGTCGAGGAGAGAAGGAAGGGGGGGAATCGTTGGAGACACAATTTTTTTCAAGGCAACTTTTTTTGAGTGAGAAAGAGAGAGAGGTGTCCATCTTATCTTCCTCCGGATTTACCTCCCCCAAGTCTTACAGTCAAATATTCCACCCCACAGCTGGGTCAGCGGGTGGAAGTACACGGCGTTATACGGGTACACGCCTGAGGTTGTGTGAGTCGGTGCTTTAGCCACACGATTGTTTGCTTTCCCTGTAAACGGGTACTCAGTGATAAAACTATTTTTCCAGTGAATGTATGATAAAGTGGTAAAAGCAAATACTAATGAAACCTTCGCCATGATAAAGTGTTTGCTTGTGTTCGTATGCACGTGGGCAACTGAAAACAATTCCATTTCAGTTAAAAAAATTCGTCAGTTGTCCAGACCTGTGCCAGGTGTTACACGAATCAATTTCCATTGAACATTACTAACACACAGGTTAAATTATATATAAATATATGACAAAAATTATGCTTAACATTCTTTCTTTCTCTTCTTCTTTTCGTTCTGACAATCACTTCCAGGATGTAGAGCTACACTGAATCATTCGCCAGTAGGCAGCTATACAAACTGACCCAAAGGTCAGGAAATAAAATACATTGTCTGGCTACAGATTCCCCGAAAGGGCAGCAGAGACAATTCATGGAATGACAATGGTTAAAACTCAAATTTGCAGAAGTTCCACTTTTGTGAACTAATTTCATGTCCAGTGTGAGGGAAGCTATCACTTTTCGAATAACCCTTAAAGTTGACATTGATAAGGACGAGATAAAAATACAGCAAAGATGATAACAAGTGCAGACGAGTGAATTATGTAAAAAAAAAAGCAGATAATCTTTTCGGCAGCCAATGCAATATTGAACCTTGTCAAAATCGAATCAGTCGATGGTGTTTTCAGAGTGGAGGAAATATTAAAGTCTTTCGATTGAAATGAAATGGTATTTTTACTGCTGAGGGTCAAAGAATCTTTAGAACTTTCATTTGAGCCTTGTGAAACCAGGTTTAGTCGCAGTTGTCAAACTGAAAACGTAGGTCATGAATCGCCTGACACCTTTACATCTTCATTCTGTGCTCAGTCACACGCGCGAGCGCGCACGCACACACACACTTACGTATGCATATAAGCACATGCAAAGAATAGCAACAATACAAAAATGTCAAATAACAGCTTGTGGTAAAAAAAGAGCGGTTTACAAAAAGACAAGTTAAAAAAATCAAGTCTTGTTTGAATATTGACTGAACTTCCTTTTTTTAAAAAGTTACTACAGGGGTTTAGAGCGGATACAGCAGCTGTTACTGTATTCTTCGTCTTCCAGCTATGACGAGAGAAAGGTTTTTCCAGAAGCTCTCGATCTCTGTGCTGGTGCCCCTGGCAGGCCAGGCGATGTATGTCGTTGTGTGCAGCAGTGTGCAGACAAAGCTGTCCACCAAAGTCTTGTCCAGGTCTTCCAACAGAACCGGAACTACAGCCAACCTTTTCTCAGCCAGTCCAGACTTGAAGCCCAGAAACATCTCGAAGCGGCACCATTCGCTTTTCAAGAAGGAGTTGGACAGGACCAGCAAGATGGCGCGACTTTCTTCCAGTCGTTCGATGATGTTGTGGCTGATGAACTTTCCGGGGAGGAAGTCGCGCTCGTGCAGACACAACCGGAAGCGTCGGTTGTTTTCTAGTTCTTTCTGCAGCACCTGATGCACCCACTGGTTGTCGCTGTTGTCGTAAGACACGAAGATGTCGTAGATGGACGCGGTTTGACCACCTGTCCTACCTTGTCGATCTGACCAGCGATGTTGCAGTGTGTAAACTAAAAACCGACACTGCCAACGGAACCTGCCAGAAGATAATCAATCCATCAATCGACCAAACCAACCATCCATCGAACCAGTGTATGTAAATAAGACGACAGAAATATCTATGGTGAAGAATATAGCATGAGAATCGTCAGAGACCTCTCCCAGACGCCTCTGTAAAAAAAAAGTAAAAAAAAAATTTGTAACTTTATCCTCCACTCGTACCTGTAGATGAGAGCGCAGAGGAGAGTGATTACAACTGTGAAGATGCTGACGAGGAGAATGGCGATGTAAGTGTTGTAGTTGAAGATGCAAGCCTGCTCCGACAACGGCACATCCTTCAGACGCACGCCAACCATCGTTGGTGGGTGAGTGCAGATGTACGAATCTTTGTTCAGGAAGACGAACCTGCTCCCAGACTGACAGTGTAAACAAACATTTGCAATATTTGCACAGCTTGAACCAGATGATTACACAATATTATAGTTACCGGCGATTCAAAAGATAGCTTTTTTTAACATTATTTTTGTTCTTCTTTATGAAAAATTTTCATGTGTGTTTGTTAAAGATTGTTAAAGCTTAGAAGCACATATGATTAGCTTTGATGGACTCTTACCTTTTGTTTTTGAAATTTTTTGATCATCCACAGCAAGTCGCACTGGCAGGAGAAGGGGTTGCCACTAAAGTCTAATGTAATTACTTGGTTTCCTTTCATAAGCGGCTCTAACAGAAGTTCGCTGAATGTTGTCATGAAATTGTAACTTATGGTCAAATTTCGAAGGTTGGTCAAGTTTTCGAAAGTGTTGTCTGCTAAGTACGGTATTTCGTTAACACCTACATCCAGGTAAGTAAGGTTTGTGAAGTGACGCATCACTATCCTCGGGATGGATTGAATGCCAGTCCCTTCCATGATAAATTCCTTCACGTGAGTAAGAGGAGAAAGAACTCTGTGCATCTCGCTTTCGTTGGCGAAATGAAACGTAGTCCAGGAGATGTTTATTGTCTGTAAGTTCGGCATGAAATGAAATACATCCAGATTAATACCTTTGCCGTAGATGTGGTCGAAGAACCACAGGTTCTCACTGACGTCCAGGTGTTGCAGGCCAGAGTGGTTAAAGGCAGAACCGTCCACAAACCTGCTTGTACATGATTTGAAATACAACGTTTGAAGACTGGGTAACCCCTGCAGGAAGTTCCTTTTCGTGTGATAGACAGCATTGCCACTGAGTATCAAGGTGGCGAGGTTGGGCAAGCATCCCATGTCGTTTAACCTGGTAATCTGATTCCATTCTAAGTTCAGGTAGCGAAGGTTCGGGAAGATTGTCGTGTTGTTGTCAGCACAAAACTCCGGGAACTTTGGCAAAACGTTTTTACTTAAACCCAGGTGGACGAGATTATCTTGTACCTCAACATCCTTCGTTACAACGTTTTCAATTGTGTTGTTACGAATATGTAAGAAGCGTAAATTTCGAAGGTGTGCCACGTGACTGAAATCGAGACTGTCGAGTTGGTTGCCGTTGACAGTCAAATTTTCCAGTGAGGTCGTCATTTTCAGGGCCAAGAAAAGTCCCGCAGAGTCGTTGAGGTGATTAAGGTCCAAATTCAGAGCTCTCAATGCAGTGAAGTTTTTGAAGGAGTTCGGATGGACGTAAGCTAAGGAATTTTTCTCCAGAGCGATATTCGTGAAGGAAGTCACATTTTCGAGTGTCTTTTCGTCGATAGCCTGGAGAAAATTGTAAGAAAAATCCAGATGAGAGATGTTTGCAAACTCGAAGAATGCGGGAATGTAAGAAAGGTTTTGTCCTGTGCAGTCTGCCAGGGGCTCGCGGCAACAACAGAGGTCATCGCCACACGGTGTCCACAGTGAACTCCCTCCACGGTCACACTTCGCCGGAGTCGCCAGCCTGTGACCGGCCTGTCGTTCATGCTGAGGACTAAGGGGTACTTCCAGTGTCCCCACCACCAAGTACAACACCATGAAGACATAGTTTGCTGCACCGACAGACATCACTTTCCGTTGACAGCTTCTTGTACACTGAGGAGAGAATGACACTGGGTGAGCTCGGACACCGGAAGACAGTTTGACAATGGCGAACGTCGAGAGTCAATACAATTATCAGGAGAACATTCGTGATCTCTGTGGGAGGGATAAGTTAGGTGGGGAGAGGGTGCTGGGGTGAGAGAGCGCAGTGTATTTGACTTCCTTGTTGTTATGATTGCACGAACATGTAACTCATACCTCACCCCCCCCCCAACCAACCACCCTCCCGATAAGACAAAGGCAGTATCTACGTTTTGGTCGTAGGGGAGGGAAGTGTTAGGGTGTTTATTATCTCGAGGCCTTGTTTGTGTGAGGTCCATCTCCTCTCGTTGATGAGTTAGCTTCTGGATCCTGGTCCACTGAGGGTGGGGGACAAGTCGCCGCGCCTTCCGGATATGAAAGCGCGCACACACACACACACACACACACACACACACACACACACACACACACACACACACACACACACACACACACACACACACACACACACACACACACACATACACGCATACACACACGCGCACACACACACGCACACACACGGGCACACACACACACACACGTACGTATGGATTGTAACGATTCTCGATTCAGGCGAATCTAATTAGATTCATTTTTATTTTGAATTCTCCTTGATGTCAGGGGAGGGAAGTCGCGCGGAGGCTGCGTCAGTTCTAATTCTTTTTACGTCATGGATGGAATGACGTAAATGAGCTTAGCACAGTGTAACTAGGGCGACGGTAGGCAATGGAGAGCCATGTAGTACTCGTGATTGGTTGACACAGTCTCCAAGAAAGACTGTTAGGAGGTCGTCCTAGTTACCTGGTCGCTAAGGGTGCCTGATTGGTCAGGAAGATGAAAAGAACGAGTTAACTTAGGAGATCTAACGTTTCTCGAGACAGTCGGGACCAAGCAGTTGGAGAGTACAGAGCTCCGTGGAGAGTGATCAGTGTGTGGTTAACTGCCTGCCACGTATATACAACGTTTTTTCCAGTGGAGTATTATCTTGTGTATTCCGGTGGTGTGGTAATTAATTCACTAGCAATATAACATCTTCGCCGATACGGCTTTAAACTCCTCAGCTTCACGAACTGCGTGAAGTAATTTATCGGACATAACCTGCTGGTCCAGTCAGTCATCCCGCCAGCCCGCATGAGAAACGTTAGGAGGAGGTTGACGCTAGGGGAGTAGCGTTCTTTTATTTTGTTCCATCCTCATCTCATCGTTAATTAATTTCATAAACATTAAATGTGTTAATCGTTGGCCGGACCTTTTTGTTGAAAAAGGTGAAAGAGTGCGGCGAGCGTGGTTTACATGCAGATGTTTACACGCGCTCGCAGACACATTCAACACACTCTTTCGTAAAAACGTTACATGGATGCACGCACACACAAAGAATAGCAACAATGCAAAAATGTCAAATAACAACTTGTGGTAAAAAAAGAGCGGTTTAAAAATAATCAAGTCTTGTTTGAAAGGAATATTGCCTGAACTTCCTTTTTTGAAAAGTTACTACAGGGGTTTAGAGCGGATACAAACTGTTACTGTATTCTTCGTCTTCCGGAGATGACCCGAGAAAGGTTTTTCCAAAAGCGCTCGATCTCTGTGCTGGTGCCCCTGGCAGGCCAGGCGATGTATGTCGTTGTGTGCAGCAGTGTGCAGACGAAGCTGTCTACCAAAGTCTTGTCCAGGTCTTCCAGCAGAACCGGAACTACAACCAACCTTTTCTCAGCCAGTCCAGACTTGACGCCTAGAAACATCTCAAAGCGGCACCATTCGCTTTTCAAGAAGGAGTTGGACAGGACCAGCAAGATGGCGCGACTTTCTTCCAGTCGTTCGATGATGTTGTGGCTGATGAACTTTCCGGGGAGGAAGTCGCGCTCGTGCAGACACAACCGGAAGCGTCGGTTGTTTTCTAGTTCTTTCTGCAGCACCTGATGCACCCACTGGTTGTCTCTGTTGTCGTAGGACACGAAGATGTCGTAGATGGACGCGGTTTGAACACCTGTCCTACCTTGTCGATCTGAACAGCGATGTTGCAGGGTGTAAACTAAAAACCGACACTGCCAACGGAACCTGCCAGAAGATAATCAATCCATCAATCGACCAAACCAACCATCCATCGAACCAGTGAATGTAATAAATAAGACGACAAAAATATCTATGGTGAAAAATATTGCATGAGAATCGTCAGAGACCTCTCTCTGACCACTCCCTGTGTAGAAAAAAACTTTTAAAAATATTTGTAACTTTTTCCTCCACTCGTACCTGTAGATGAGAGCGCAGAGGAGAGTGATGACAACTGTGAAGATGCTGACGAGGAGAATGGCGATGTAAGTGTTGTAGTTGAAGATGCAAGCCTGGTCCGACAACGACACATCCTCCAGACGTACGCCAACCATCGTTGGTGGGTGAGTGCAGATGTACGAATCTCTGTTCAGGAAGACGAAATTGCTCCCAGCCTGAAAGTGTAAACAAACATTTGCAATATTTGCACAGCTTGAACCAGATGATTACACAAGATTATGGCTACCGACGATTCAAAAGATAAATTTTTTAAACATTATTTTAGTTCTTCTTTATGAAGAATTTGGTGCAAGCCACAGAATCGTGTAACATAATAACTTCAAACATAGATAGCTACTGTAAGTTATTGTTTGTTGTGTGTTAATTATGTTTAGTACGTATAGCTCAGGCACTGACTGTATACAGTTCTTTCTTCGTATATGTGTGTGTGTGTGTGTGTGTGTGTGTGTGTGTGTGTGTGTGTGTTTTGTTTGTTTGGTTTTTTTTGTTTTTTTTTTTGTTGAAGATTGTTAAAGCTTAGATTAGCTTTGGTGGACTCTTACCTTTTGGTCTTGAAAATTCTTGATCATCCACAGCAAGTCGCACTGGCAGGAGAAGGGGTTGCCACTAAAGTCTAATGTAATTACTTGGTTTCCTTTCAAAAGCGGCTCCAGCAGACGTTCGCTGAATGTTGTCATGAAATTGTAACTTAAGGTCAAATTTCGAAGGTTGGTCAAGTTTTCGAAGGTGTTATCTGCTAAGTACGGTATTTCGCTATCACTTACATCCAGGTAAGTAAGGTTTGTGAAATTAGCCATCACTATCCTCGGGATGGATTCTATTCCGGTCCCTCGCATGATAAACTCCTTCACGTGAGTAAGAGGAGAAAGAACTCTATGCATCTCGCTTTCGTTGGCGAAATGAAACACAGACCAGGAGATGTTTATTGTCTGTAAGTTCGGCATGAACTTGAATACATCCAGATTAATACCTTTGCCGTAGATGTGGTCGAAGAACCACAGGCTCTCGCTGACGTCCAGGTGTTGCAGGCCCGAGTGGTTAAAGGCAGAACCTTCCACCAACCTGCTTGTACACGTTTTATAAAACAAAGTTCGCAGACTGGGTAACCCCTGCAGGAAGTTCGTTTTGGTGTTATAGATGGCATTGCCGCTGAGTATCAAGGTGGCGAGGTTGGGCAAGCATCCCATGTCATCTAAGCTGGTAATCTTATTCCATTCTAAGTTCAGGTAGCGAAGGTTCGGGAAGATTGGCGTGTTGTTGTCAGCACAAAACTCCGGGAACATGGACAAAACGTTTTTACTTAAACCCAGGTGGACGAGATTATCTTGTACCTCAACATCCTTCGTTACAACGTTTCCAATTGTGTTGTTACGAATATGTAAGAAACGTAAATTTCGAAGCTGTGCCACGTGACTGAAATCGAGACTGTCGAGTTTGTTGCCGTTGACAGTCAAATTTTCCAGTGAGGTCGTCACTTTGAGGGCCAAGAAAAGTCCCGCAGAGTCGTTGAGGTGATTAAGGTCCAGATTCAGAGCTCTCAATGCAGTCAAGTTTTTGAAGGAGTTCGGATGGACGTAGGCTAAGGAATTTTTCTCCAGAGCGATATTCGTGAAGGAAGTCACATTTTCGAGTGTCTTTTCGTCGATAGCCTGGAGAGTATTGTAAGAAAAATCCAGATGTGAGATTTTTGCGAACTCGAAGAATGCGGGAATGTAAGAGAGGTTTTGTCCTGTGCAGTCTGCCAGGGGCTCGCGGCAACAACAGAGGTCATCGCCACACGGTGTCCACAGTGAACTCCCTCCACGGTCACACTTCGCCGGAGTCACCAGCCTGTGACCGGCCTGTCGTTCATAACGAGGACTAAGGGGTACGTCCAGTGTCCCCACCACCAAGCACAACACCATGAAGACATAGTTTGCTGCACCGACAGACATCTCTTTCCGTTGACGGCTGCTTGTACACTGAGGAGAGAACGAGACTGGGTGAGCTCGGATACCGGAAGACAGCTTGACAATGGCGAACGTCGAGAGTAAATACAGATATCAGGAGAACATTCGTGATCTCTGTGGGAGGGATAAGTTAGCTGGGGAGAGGGTGCTGGGGTGAGAGAGCGCAGTGTATTTGACTTCCTTGTTCTTATGATTGCACGAACATGTAACTCATAACCCCCCCCCCCCCCCAACCAACCACCCTCCCGATAAGAGAAAGGCAGTCTCTACGTTTTGGTCGTAGGGGAGGGAAGTGTTTGAGTGTTTATTATCTCGAGGCCTTGTTTGTGTGAGGTCCATCTCCTCTCGTTGATGTCTTTGCTTCTGGATCCTGGTCAACTGAGGGTGGGGGACAAGTCGCCGCGCCTCCCGGATATGAAAGCGCGCGTCACACACACATGCACACACGCACACACACACGCACACACACGTACGTATGCATGCACTCACATACAAAGAATAGCAACAATACGAAAATGTCAAATAACAGCTTGTGGTAAAAAAAGAGCTGTTAAAAAAAGGGAAGTTTAAAAATAATCAAGTCTTGTTTGAAAGGAATATTGCCTGAACTTCCTTTTTTGAAAAGTTACTACAGGGGTTTAGAGCGGATACAACAGCTGTTACTGTATTCTTCGTCTTCGTGAGATGACGAGAGAAAGGTTTTTCCAGAAGCTCTCGATCTCTGTGCTGGTGCCCCTGGCAGGCCAGGCGATGTATGTCGTTGTGTGCAGCAGTGTGCAGACGAAGCTGTCCACCAAAGTCTTGTCCAGGTCTTCCAGCAGAACCGGAACTACAACCAACCTTTTCTCAGCCAGTCCAGACTTGACGCCTAGAAACATCTCGAAGCGGCACCATTCGCTTTTCAAGAAGGAGTTGGACAGGACCAGCAAGATGGCGCGACTTTCTTCCAGTCGCTCGATGATGTTGTGGCTGATGAACTTTCCGGGGAGGAAGTCGCGATCGTGCAGACACAACCGGAAGCGTCGGTTGTTTTCTAGTTCTTTCTGTAGCACCTGATGCACCCACTGGTTGTCTCTGTTGTCGTAGGACACGAAGATGTCGTAGATGGACGCGGTTTGAACACCTGTCCTACCTTGTCGATCTGACCAGCGATGTTGCAGCGTGTAAACTAAAAACCGACACTGCCAACGGAACCTGCAAGAAGATAATCAATCCATCAATCGACCAAACCAACCATCCATCGAACCAGTGTATGTAAATAAAAGGATAAAAATATTTATGGTGAAAAATATTGCATGACAATCGTCAGAGACCTCTCTATGACCACTCCCAAACGCCTCTGTAAAAAAAACTTTAAAAAATATTTGTAACTTTTTCCTCCACTCGTACCTGTAGACGAGAGCGCAGAGGAGAGTGATTACAACTGTGAAGATGCTGACGAGGAGAATGGCGATGTAGGTGTTGTAGTTGAAGATGCAAGCCTGCTCCGACAACGACACATCCTCCAGACGTACGCCAACCATCGTTGGTGGGTTAGTGCAGATGTATGAATCTCTGTTCAGGAAGACGAAATTGCTCCCAGCCTGAAAGTGTAAACAAACATTTGCAATGTTTGCACAGCTTGAACCAGATGATTACACAAGATTATGGCTATTTAAAAGATAATTTTTTTAAACATTATTTTAGTTCTTCTTGATGAAGAAGTTGGTGCAAGCCACAGAATCGTGTAACATAATAACTTCAAACATAGGTGGCTACTGTAAATTATTGTTTGTTGTGTACTAATTATGTTTAGTACGTATAGCTCAGGCACTGATTGTATACAGTTCTTTCTTCGTGTGTGTGTGTGTGTGTGTGTGTGTGTGTGTGTGTGTGTGTGTGTGTGTGTGTGTGTGTGTGTGTGTGTGTGTGTGTGTGTGTGTGTTTTTGGTTTTTTTTTTTGTTGAAGATTGTTAAAGCTTAGATTAGCTTTGGTGGACTCTTACCTTTTGGTCTTGAAAATTCTTGATCATCCACAGCAAGTCGCACAGGCAGGAGAAGGGGTTGCCACTAAAGTCAAATGTAATTACTTGGTTTCCTTTCAAAAGCGGATCCAGCAGACGTTCGCTGAATGTTGTCATGAGATTGTAACTTAAGGTCAAATTTCGAAGGTTGGTCAAGTTTTCGAAGGTGTTATCTGCTAAGTATGGTATTTCGCTATCACTTACATCCAGGTAAGTGAGGTTTGTGAAGTGACGCATCACTATCCTCGGGATGGACTCTATTCCGGTCCCTCGCATGATAAACTCCTTCACGTGAGTAAGAGGAGAAAGAACTCTGTGCATCTCGCTTTCGTTGGCGAACTGAAACACAGTCCATGAGATGTTTATTGTCTGTAAGTTCGGCATGAAATGAAATACATCCAGATTAATACCTTTGCCGTAGATGTGGTCGAAGAACCACAGGTTCTCACTGACATCCAGGTGTTGCAGGCCAGAGTGGTTAAAGGCAGAACCTTCCACGAACCTGCTTGTACACGTTTTATAAAACAAAGTTCTCAGACTGGGTAACCCCTGCAGGAAGTTCGTTTTGGTGTTATAGATGGCATTGCCGCTGAGTATCAAGGTGGAGAGGTTGGGCAAGCATCCCATGTCATCTAAGCTGGTAATCTTATTCCATTCTAAGTTCAGGTAGCGAAGGTTGGGGAAGATTGGCGTGTTGTTGTCAGCACAAAACTCCGGGAACATTGACAAAACGTTTTTACTTAAACCCAGGTGGACGAGATTATCTTGTACCTCAACATCCTTCGTTTCAACGTTTCCAATTGTGTTGTTACGAATATGTAAGAAACGTAAATTTCGAAGCTGTGCCACGTGACTGAAATCGAGACTGTCGAGTTTGTTGCCGTTGACAGTCAAATTTTCCAGTGAGGTAGTCACTTTGAGGGCCAAGAAAAGTCCCGCAGAGTCGTTGAGGTGATTAAGGTCCAAATTCAGAGCTCTCAATGCAGTGAAGTTTTGGAAGGAGTTCGGATGGACGTAAGCTAGGGAATTTTTCTCCAGAGCGATATTCGTGAAGGAAGTCACATTTTCGAGTGTCTTTTTGTCGATAGCCTGGAGAGAATTGTAAGAAAAATCCAGATGTGAGATGTTTGAGAACTCGAAGAATGCGGGAATGTAAGAGAGGTTTTGTCCGGAGCAGTCTGCCAGGGGCTCGAGGCAACAACAGAGGTCATCCCCACACGGTGTCCACAGTGAACTCTGTCCACGTTCACACTTCACCGGAGTCGCCAGCCTGTGACCGGCCTGTCGTTCATGCTGAGGACTAAGGGGTACTTCCAGTGTCCCCACCACCAAGCACAACACCATGATGACATAGTTTGCTGCACCGACAGACATCACTTTCCGTTGACAGCTGCTTGTACACTGAGGAGCGAACGAGACTGGGTGAGCTCGGATACCGGAAGACAGCTTGACAATGGCGAACGTCGAGGGTAAATATAGTTATTAGGAGAAC
The DNA here is from genome assembly GCF_003073045.1 of Pomacea canaliculata. Lineage (NCBI taxonomy): Eukaryota > Metazoa > Mollusca > Gastropoda > Architaenioglossa > Ampullariidae > Pomacea > Pomacea canaliculata. The sequence goes on along the minus strand of NC_037597.1, from coordinate 29,459,478 downwards.
ATTCGTGATCTCTGTGGGAGGGATAAGTTAGCTGGGGTGAGAGAGCGCAGTGTATTTGACTTCTTATGATTACACGAACATGTAACTCATACATGTAAAGTTTGCCCCACGGAAACTACAATACATCCCCCCCTACCCAACTACCCTTCCGATAAGATAGAGGAAGTCTCTACGGTTCGGTCGTAGGGGAGGGAAGTGTTTGAGTGTTTATTATCTCGAGGCCTTGTTTGTGTAAGGTCCATCTCCTCTCGTTGATGTCTTAGCTTCTATATCCTGGTCGACTGAGGGTGGGGACAAGTCTCCGCGCCTCCCGGATATGAAAGCGCACACACACACACACACGCACACACACACACGCACACACACACGCACACACAGATGTGAGCGCTGTGTCTTTCTCATGTTTGTCAGTATTGTTCTAAGGGCACGACGGTTGGGTGAACATAACTGCTGCCAGACACTGCTACTTGCATTATATATACACAGTAGAACAGAAGGAACAGAATATATAGAAGAGAAGGAGCAGCCTACAGTCTCTTGCAATGAATACAGAATGAAATGCAGTATGAACCTCGTCTCTTTCTTATTTATATTTAGGCATTTACAACGGACAACTTTTTTAAAGTCAGGATGAAATGTAGAATACTGAGCAATGTCCTGTAGTCGAGAAAGACAGACGACAACAGGAGAAAATCTTGTCAGCCTTGAGCTCTGAAGAAAATAATTTACTTTCGTCACGGACTGAGAATCAGGATATAACATTGCCTGGGCTGGTGTTTACGTGTAGACATGTTCTCATAAATACAGTCACACCGTGTACACACACACACGCTGACACACACACACACACTCAAGGATAGGGGTGGGGCAAGTTATGGCAGTTATTTCCATTTACTCATTTATAAGTAAGGGAACTATCACCAGAGGTGAAGGTATCAAACATATTTGTCCTCATTACAAACAAACAAAAGGTGGGTTAGTAGAAGCTGAAAAATGGTGAATAGTCGGGACGACACCTACACCTACATTGACAACAAGTATTCATGCCAAGCTTTAATCATGATTGCAGGTTCTGTCACTGTTTAGCACTCGTTCTTGTGTTCATTCCAGTGACAAATTCCTGACACGGCAGTGACCTGGCCTCCGACGTGTGTGTGTGTTCTGTATTGACAACACCTGTAGCCAGGTGTAGCTCAGTTGGGCGTGGAGCAGTGTTTGAACTCTGTGTCGCGAGTTCAGTGAGTTCAGCAAGGAATGTTTGTGTTCAGGTACCCGTCGTGTTTCATTAACAGTGTTTGATATTAAAATCCCGCACTTTGGGCTGGTGTATGACAATACATACTCGTTTCATCTAGTATAATATCTCCAGTACCACGAGGAACTCTCCCACCCATATCAGTGGAAGCGGGTAGCCGAGTGGTTGGAGAACTGCCATCCGAACGCTAGTGCATTCCACCCACCCACCAGTCCACCCACCTGTCGGGTAAGGGTACCAGAGTCCACAGAGGACTGAGAAAGTTAAGAGGGAGAGAGGATAGGCACCACCCTCCACAGAAACTCTGGCTCTCAGCACGTTGTGTTCTTTCATTCCTCAGTGTCCGACCCTGTTTCATTGTCCTATCACCCAGGTAGACTATCCCCACTTCTTTTCCGCTCTCACGTACACTCATCTTCCTCTTGAACAAAACAGATGAACATTCCTGTCGCGGATTTTTCTAAACAAGGCAGCGCCTACTTAAAGATTTTTTTACCCCACATTCATTCAACACCCCTCCACAAATAAGGGAGAAAATATTCGGCTGTTGTGTGGCTGTACAATCAATCTCTAGCCATCGGGGTGGGTCTCCCTTTCAGACAACGGGGTGCACGGGTAGATCGATTCCGGCACGACAGCCCACCTGTAAGTTATCGGGGTGGAAAGAAGACTCTTGTTCATGAAAGGACTGTACCTACCCTGGTCTCGCACAAAGCAGAACTGAGAATAGCTCTCTCACTATGGAAAAGCTGGGAGGGAGTGAGGGTGGGGTAGACAATGGCTTTGTGTTAATCAGATAGGGGGGTCGAGGGGTGCGTCAGGTAGACAAGTCTGTTTGAATAAAATAAAAAAGAGACGAGGGATCTTTTGACAGTCCCGCTCGTAGTCTTTCCGCGATCAAAGACCCGCAGAAGGCTGTAGAGACCGTGACGTATATCATTATGTTGGCGACTGGCAGCCGAAGGCTTGCTGGCAGGCCGGGTGATCGGTCGCTTGACAGCCAGTCGGGTGCTGCACAGCCAGGCATAAACACACGCCGGCAGCGGGTACCGTCGTGCACCATTCCGTCAGGGAGACAGCACCCACAACTGTCTGTGAGCTTACATTCTGAGACAAAGCCAAGAACATCTAACTTTTAATTGAGTTAGAGAGAGAGAGAAGAAAAAAAAACCGCTTTTCTGTGAATCAAGTTTCTGTGAACTCCAACCTGTCCGACAAGTGCTGGAACTGCAGACTGTGGTCGTTTGGCAAAGAAAAGTTTTAACACCGTGTCGGACGAAGCCTATAACTTATTCACCAAGCTGCACGGCGAATGAGCCAAGGGGTTCTGGAAGCCCCGGGAGATTTTGCCACTTTGGGAAATTTTCATTTCGTGTGACTTACCTCCCCTTCCTCCCCCTTTCTTCACACCTTCACCACTTTACACCGTTGTGTGGACGTCACCACTGCGGCCATGTCTAAAGGTTACGGTTTTCCGGCGGCCAGCAAAATTCTGAGCCATCAGGACCACGAGCGAGCCCTGAGGCAGCACAGACAGAAGGTGAGTAAAGCTCACGCTCACCCCGCACCTCCGCCACCCGTCGGTGGAAAGTTCAGTGGTGGTAGTGTCGTAATCTAACCCTAGGCTTAGTAGTCAATGAGTAAGCAAAGCTTAGAAAGGTGGTAAACAAGGTAAACAACGATAGCTGTGCGAAAGAAAACATTCCATTCGTACATTCGTGTACACGCCACATAGGGGTTGTGACACGTCACGCGTTGACGTCATTGCTTAGTCGTTAATTAATTAACCTGTAGCAGGTTCGATTACAAGTCCTCTCACAATGAATATTGCGCTTTAGCATAATTAACAAGGGCATCAGTGTGCTAGCAACTAAGGCTATATAAATTATATAAATAGATGCCACGTGCAGAGACAGAACAGCGTGCCCGAACCGAGATCTGAACCCAGGACACTCAATCCCCATTGTATGAGCACTCAAAGAAGAACGTAATGTAAGATCATTGATTTTACACTAGTCTCGGGAGTGATTATTCATAACCAAAATAATTTTTATTCCAACAATGAAAATTACACTTTATTATCAATATAAAAATACTTCTAAAGAAGTTTTAAAGTTATATTTTAAAAACAAAATTATTTTTGCCCGAAGCATGATCGGAGTCAAATATCTGCTATAAACATTATTCCTTTGATAAAATTTGATATTCTGTTTTTGTAAAGGGTCGCATGAAGTTTTTTACGATGAAATACCACTTTGCTAGGGAGAACTCAAGGAAATACGGTAACAGAGCTGAGATGTCATGTCTTAAAGTTCCTTCAGTTCAGTTGGTGGTTTTTAGGTCTCTTATCTCCCTTATTGCTTTAATTGATTCCATGTAATTTATAATCACATTACTGCAGTCATAATTTTTCTAGACACTACTGTACAAGCTGGACTGAAATGCCGACGTGCCGATCGTTGAAGCTAAATTTGTGGATTTCAAAAGAACGGTTTGTTTACATATGGAAGCTGCCATGTTTTGTAGTCGAGTGAATTATTCGACACACGTTCTAAGCGATTGTTCGCTATCATCCTGGATTTGGACATAGTGCTGAAAAATTTAAAACCTGAGCACAATGGTGAACAATTAAGCGCATTGGAAGATACCGGTGTGACAGAGGATTACGTTGCAAACACTAATACAGAGTTTCAACATGGCAACAACGTGTGACAACGACAAATTGGTGATCGTTGTAGAAGTTGCCGGGCCAACGATCTCTGTGTGAAAAATAGATGAATCCATTGCAAAACGAAATGAACCGACTTTTGCTTCGCTTGAGCGGACACCGGAAGTAAGAGACACGTCTTTGTTCACAAACTAAGCGGGTATCCACATGTACCCTGCCTCTCCGTAGGTTGCTACCACGAACTTGTATTACAGGACTGCTGGCAGGCATTTTTTTTTTCCAATTAACTACTAAAACGAGGCAGGTTTGTACACAGCTTCCGGTTTAGTCACAGTAATTGTTAAGGCTCACCGAGACTAATAGCCGAGAACTTCGCAAGAGGCTGAGCGTTGGTCTCGGCAGACAGTCAGCAGTCCACCTACACACGTCCGTGACGCAACTGAGACAAAAATGTTTAAGACCGTTCTTAACTTGCACCCTTGAGTCTGTGATTAATGCTTGTCTTGCGTAGGTGTAGAGAATAAACAAGAACTGAAACCACACCCATCCTACTTTCCTCTACTTCGTCTGGGTGTTTGTGAGTCGACAGGACGTCGGGGTACCTTGCCGACCCCGCACCCAACCTCATATCGCGGGTACAGAACAGGAAACTATCCTCGCAAACGACGACGTCGACATGGAAACGCAAAAATAAGACAACAACCCCGCAGTTGAAAGAAAGGCAGATTATTAACTAGCCATAAAGAGTCCCGATGCCCAGCGGACAAATAATATCCGTTCGCCACCAGCCTGTTAGTGCTCATTCACATGTTTGTCCAGCGGCAGATGAAAATCGTGAAGTTGAAAGCGAGTAACTGGTTTCAGAATGTAGATGACTTCTATATGGATCGATGACTGGATGAAATCGAGAAGTGTCATCTAAAGTGGTTTTGGGGGGACGGGGAATGACATGAAACAAGTAGAATGGAGCGAGTTTTTTTAATGCCATTTATAAAATGTGCGATTGTTGTTCATCTTGCTCCCAAGGGAAGAGAACTTACGGGTTGTTTGCTTAGCCGGTTATTCACCAGTTATAAATTAACCATCATTTCTACAAACACGTTTCATGCTTGATTACGCAAAAAATTGAACAGTTGGAAGTCATTAGAAACTGTCCACTCACACAAGCACCCACGTAGACACAACACATTCTTTTGTTCAAGTCCAAGCTATCAGATGTACGTATTTATAACGTCCACAAAGAAGGTTAGCATGCTTAAAAAAATAAAATAAAATAAAAAATCAACATGTAACGCAGCAAGTTGGAGACCAAATGCAGTTAAAAGCGAAGGGAAGAAAGACAGTTGACCATCTGAACCCATTAATGTTTTGTGAGCACTTAGAACACCGAAGTTTAAATACAGACAGGAATGGGCTAGTCCTGAGAAGTGAAAGAAAGAGTGGATATTATCACAAAATGTCAAGGCTAGCCTAATAAAAAAAGTGGCATCGAATGTAAATGTAAATCTTTTGTTTCACAGTCAACTGAGCCAAACGCGGATGAGAAAATGTATTCTGACCTCTGCCTATCCTGTTCCGTTGTTTACGTGCTCATGCAATTTTTTTAACAATTAATCTGTTAATTTATTTTTTACCGCTGTGTGCATTTTATCGGGTGGCATCATGTGATTTGGAATAGTTAATCCAGCTTTATTTTGTTTCTGTTTTTTTTTTCTTTTTTGTCTGTAGCCGTAGGCACAAGCGGTTCTGTCAGCTAAGAGCGCGAGATTTTGACGAGACTGTGGCGAGTCTCACTTCTCGTTTGTCTACACGTGCTGAGACAATTTAAAATAATAGTATTGTGAGTGATTGAACAGCTGTGACCATAGAAGTTTCTTTTATCGTTTACGAATACGATCTTATTTTCTTGACGATATGGTGTGGGAAGCTGGAATCTCTACCAGCTGAGGTTACTGCTTGTATCAACCTTGCCACATGGTCTGTGCAGCTACAGGTTTTGATTGTGTAAACAAAATGCATGCGCGGCTCGATTAATGCTAATTTACAGGTGAGTGGAAGCGCAGTGCAATTGCAATCATTTCGTACTGCGTTAAGTGCTGAGTTGGCCATTGAGCTTTAATCAATCCGAGTTGTGAATTTTCCCGATGATGATGAGGAGGAGGAGGAGGAGGAGTATGATGATGATGAGGAGGAGGAGGAGGAGGAGGAAGAGGAAGAGGAGGAGGATCCGGTCTTGTTTAGCAATTCCCTTATTAGACCAGTATTGTGCTATGTTTAGCAGTTCTCTTATTTGTCCGGTCTTGTATTTTGCCTAGCAATTACTTGTTGGGCGATCGGTCCTCTCGATGGTGCCTCTGATGATTGGAAAAAGGAGGAATATAAAGAGAAATAGGTCCTGTTTCTATTCTAGGGGAAAACATACTCATTTCATTTTCGGAGCCTCAAAAAAGTTCCGTGTTGTTATTTCTTGTCATTTCCTTCCCGGCCTGAACAAGGGAAAGTCGGAAGCCCGCTCCCTTCCGTGGATGAAGTAATTGTTAGTCATGCTTCTTTTCCGAAATGGAAGGTCTCTAACACTTCACCCCAACGCCCTGAAAAGGTTAGGGTTAGGGTTTGACAACATGACAACAACAGTCAGGAGTAGCAACGACTTCTAAAGAAACGCACGTCAGCGCCGCGTCCTCGGTTGAAGATTGTTTCCACGAATTTTCTCTCCTGTCCAGACAAACAGGTTGCGCTGTAGCTAGTCAGAATGAACATGTTTGCTGCGGCTGCTGGTGTCAGGAGATTTGATGGGGTGGGGGAGAGAAGGAGCTGGGGAGGAGGAGGAGGAGGAGGAGGAGGAGGAGGAGGAGGAAAGGAGATCGTTGAAGCGCATTTGTCGTGACGCAATCATTCCTGGTATCAAGCCGAGATAACGACATTGTCCACCCACCCGCTTAATCTTGCCTAATGTTGCCCAATCTCGATAAAAAGGAATTGGATAAAACATTTATTGGCCTGAGGCTTGACCACCGCTGACCCCCTTCTATCTCTCTCACTCTCTCCCAAAAAACCCAAAACACACAAACAACAACAACCACACACACACCCCGATATCGGAAGTGTTTGCACATAACGAATGACTTTTCTAACCACCCGTTTATTGATCAGTCTTATTGTTGCTGTTCTTTGACGCCAGCAGTTAATGATGTTTTGAAACAGCGAGACCTGGGTGCAAAGAAATTTCTAGAAACGGAGCCGGAAGTGATGCTGTGGTAGAAAAAGGCAGGTAATCTACAGACCGCAAACCACTTCGTTATTGTTGTCTTCCTTAAAGACCTCATTAACCGACCACGTAATGTCGAATCCAGGACTATGCCAGGCACACCATTTCCACCATGACGGTCATGTAACATGTAACAGGCTACTGTAATAGTCGATGTGTATCCGATGAAGAAGGTCCATTACAGTTCTGTCATCTACCTCTGATTTCTTGGTGCTTCCATGCTGGTAACCATGACGTCAGCTGGGTTCATCAAGTTCTACAAACATGCATTGAGGTAGAATGGTAATAAAATGTGTCCAGTTAAAATGACTGGTGTTGTTTATTCACCATTTCTTTCCCACTAGCTTGAGCGGGGGGTCGTTTCCCACACAATTTATTGATGCTTTTTTTTCAGTTGTTTCGCACGGTATTACAAAAGAATGCGGTTGGACTGAGACAGCATCATGTTCTCGACACTTTAATGATCTCGTTTAGCCACTCGTCTCAAGTTTCTTCAACAGTGAAGCGTGAAGTTGGAACCCAAAATTTAAATCGTCGTCGTCAAGTTATGGCCTATGACAGTGCTGAGTAAACCTGGGCTTCTAGGGTGTAAACAAACCCAGCAGGAACAGCAGCAACAACAACAAAACCACAATACAACAGCAAAAATCAAGCAATAATTCCAACAGCCATGCTTATAGTAAGGAGGGGCCATATCTATGGATTAGAGGTATCTAGGCACTCCAGAGGTTATTTTACAACCCTAGGGAGCACCCTTGTTTACTAAAAAGTACAATCTGTACAAATCCTTTGTAGCACCGATCCTGCTCTATGGACCTGAAACGTGGACTCTACTTGCCGATAAAGGTCCCAAAGCATAAAACCTAAACAATAATACACTATTATATTATAGATATCTGCCTCACAATACATGGCTGGAACAATAAAGCAACTCAAGTCAGGCTAGAAGCCTAGTTGACCCCAGAGGTCAATGCTTTACTAGAGAGGACCACAAGATCTCTCCTATGCCAATGAGAAATATGATACCACTTGTGACGTCATAGAGACTAGCGACACCTGGCGTCCAGGAGGAAAATCTGGACTCTGAATAAGGAATGATTAGTTGACATTTGGTCTTCGCCTGGTCCTAAAAGTAGGAGGGCTGTGTAGGTGGTGTTTATGTATCCTTAGCTTTTGCATTTCTCACCTGTAGACATTGCCACCAGCGCCATATGACGTGTCCACATGCAGCCATGCCAGTGCACAGCTCGTCTGTGTTCGTCACGTCATCAACCACGCTGTGTACGCCAGCGAGATAGGTGAGAGCACTCAAACGATAAACAATATTTATGGCCGCCAGCACCTTTATTGCAAAATTCAGATTGGTTTTCTTCCCCCGCCAGGTAGAAATCAATTTCTGCCTTTGTTACCTTGACCGTTTCCTTACAGTTACGCTTTGGAAGAAATCGAGGTCTCACCCACAGTTTGTCAAGATGGCGGTTTTCATCCACGACACACTGCATCCCGTTTACAAGTGCATTGACCATCTCGTAACCTTTGCCCTTGTAGTTTCACAGTCCTGAAGGGAATGGGGTCGTGAAAATTGTTGGGAGGAGGGTTGGTGGAAGAATGTTGAGAACAAAAGAAAGTGTAGCTCTGTGACTGTGGTCATCCGCCATCCATCTGGAATTCTGCTTCAATAAATCCTGGAAGGAAAGAAGACGACGAGAAAGGAGGAAGGCTTTGAAGTGATGGCGTGTTACGTCTGTGTCTGGGGTGTTAAATGTCAAACGCTGAACTCAGATTTGAATCGGCAGCCAATTGATAATTGTTGAACAACTCCAGGAGCCCCGTTGTCTCATCCTGGCGTGGAGGAATCATTTTGCAGCACCGGAAATCACGTCATAAATATGCGCGCGCACGCATAAACACACGTACGCACGCACGTACAGACATGCGCTTGATCAAGAGAATTCCCTCTAAAAACGAAAGATATCGAGAAGTCTAGACCCAGTGACTTAAGCTTTTCTTTCCTGTAGTTAAATACTCTGACTTAGAAATAAATGAACATTAGTACTGTCATCACCTGACGCTTGATTTTGTGGCTTGTATCATTGCCGCTATGTCACATCAATACGTAACAGGCATGACATTTTGTGCAAAGTAACAATATGTGAGGAACATAAGTATTATTCCAGTATTTTATTTGTGTAGCGTTATTTACTACCGAGAGGTAACTCATTGTATCGTTGTCATGTTTAACACCACTGTGTACCACTAGTGGTAGAATTAATGTTGTTGGAAGAGGGATAAGCGGTGAACAATATAAAATCACCTTCATTTCTCCTCTTGTCACCTCCTCCGCCCCTCAGATGAAGTACTTGAGCCACAGACTTCACTGTAATTAGGTCCCTGACTCGAGCCGAGAATTTTACTCAAAAGCAAAACGTTGATCTACAGCCTTGTAGACAATTTTACTGTGTTCTGGTGCAAATTAGTCGCTTCATCTGTGAATAACAGTTACCTTGCCTTGATTTGTCCATAGGTCCAAGATATGAACGCAGGAGTCGACAACTCCGAGCCCCGACGATATCCACATCTCATTGTTCGACTAAAGCAAAAGCAGGTAAAAAAGATTTACTTCGTGTGTCTTGTACTTTGTGACTCGGCGGTTGGGGGAGAAGGGCAGGAGTTGGTTGAACTCGAACGTTTAATGGGTAACCAAACAAAAATGTATTTCAACGGGAACTGTTGCTACTCCGGTTGAACGAATCTGACAGTTATTTCCCTTGTGCCAGTGACTTTTCCCTGAAACGATTAATTGTATTCCTTCGTCCGTCTTCGAAGTTGTTCTTAAATTACCAGTTAATTTAGAGTTCTGCTGATTGATAGCTTTTAATTAGTTAATTTTAATATATTATCATGTTAATTACCACCGTCTGTAGAGTTGTAAGGAATACGACAAAGATTTAGATGTTTGTAAAGCGAAACGTTCGTCCATCTTGTACATCCATGCCATTGGTGTTGTGACATCAAATATCGTTGTGACGCCAAAGGACATCTGCCTTGTGACGCCATATTTATGTGTTGTGACGCCGAATTTCTTACGTGTTGTGACGTCAGTGGTTCGTGTCGTGACGTCAAATGTCGGTGTTATCACTTCCTGTGTTGTTTGTTGCACGTGCTGCAGCTGGAGATGGAGAACCTGACAAAAATAAAGTACGAGAATGAACTGTTGATCAAGAAACGGAAGCAGATCTTCGAGAGACGCGGAGCCAATGTGGACAACAACGGCTACTACAGTCCGCGCAGGTATGGCGAAAACTAGTCTGTCGTCATCAGATTTTAGACAATGAACATGTGCTTTATCTGAGGTGTGATGAACAAAAAGTGTTGTCTATGCATGTCCAACTTCTTTTCTGTTGGCTGCAGCCTGAACAAACCTTACAAGGAGCAGCAGTTGTACAGAATACAGCGAGAGAACTGGGACATAGCGCGGCGCCTGGGACAAGTGAAACCCTACTACAACATACGGCAATGGGTCAGACTGTCTTATCTTATTTGCTATACTCCATGAACACTACTCACGCAAACAGGACATACACGATTACCATACGTAAACACAGGTTTATCATGCACACACACACACACACATATACATACACACACCACCCTCACAACAGAATCGTTTATCATTCTTAAGCAAACGATTACGATGTACTAAATACGTTTATCATGCTTGTAAATAGTTTATTATGTTTATTTTGTATGAGCTACGTTTATCGTGCATGTTCGTCATGATGAAACGCGTTTATTGCAAGTGAACGGCGCGCTTACGTCCTCTTTGCGTAAAAGTAGGTTGTCGGACGTTGGTGATGGGAGGAGAGAGTGAGAGAGGGTGAGAATGAAGAAAGACGAAGGTGCAATGACGAGAGAAGTCACTGACGTTGGGAACGATGCACGAATGAGTGTTGCGTTGGTCGATGAGTGGTTAGATGACCTGGGTGTGGTTTACAACGTTATCCAGGAGGTAAAGTCGTCTGATGTCATGAATGATCGCACAGTAGTTGAAAGGGTTCTTGCGATTGGCAGCGAGAGTTGAGCCTTTGTAAGCAGTGTCGATAATTAATGGATGATTTAATGAATAAATAAATATTTTAAGAAGCAATACAAAGGAATGCCTGCGACCTAATGCCATAAAAGAAAGACGCTTTTGTTAACAGGATGACAATGAAGGATGGATGGGAGGTGGGGCCGGAAGGGGAGAAAGAGAGAGTGACTCAAGGATGAAAATGAATGAATTAATGAACTAGTATCTTTCCACACCACACACTTTAAATATCAGGTCCAAGCACAGTAAGTGAATGGCTGATGGGGATGTTATTAGGCCCAGGCTTTCACGCGCTTAACAAGTCTCGCTGTCGCACGTGTACGTCACGCGAACGCGCGTGACAAGCTTCGCTTCGGCTTTTGCCGACCCGACAGAGCGTGCACTGCCTGTCGGACACGTCTGACAGAGCTTTTGCGAGCTACCCAGCTGAGAATTGGGGAGTCTGTACCGAAGTCCCGTGTTTTATAGTCTCCCCCTCAACTAGGTTATCAGCACGATAAGTTATCCAGCGTTAACAGCGCTAACGAGGCTGTGGTGTGAGTGGTTAGCAAGACGCAGCATGAGGACGACCACTTGTAGAGAGAAGGTATGGGTGAGAGCAAGGTGCGAGCAGACATGATGTCTCTGTGTACAGGAGGACGACCACAAGAGGCATCTGTATTACCTGCAGCTGTGGGCGGACACCACGAAGGATTACACTCCTCGCAGGAGAAAGAAAGAGGTGAGAAGGACGCTGTCTTCTGTCTTTTGTCTATCATGTATGTCCACACAACTTCTGTCTTTCTCTCTTTTCTCTCGTGTGTCAATCGATCCTTCATTTCCCTCAATCCTCCTTGACCTACGTTGGTCATCTTAGAATGAATGTTGTGGGAGTGGAGAGAATGAAGGATGGATTGACATACGAGAGAAAAGAGAGAAAGACGCAACGATTAACAAGCTCGTCGCCTGAGTAAAACTCAGTAAAGTCACATGACAAATCAGCAAAAAAGTTCAAGCATTAAGTATTGTTTTCGTATTAACAAACAGTTTTCAATTTTTAAAAAAGTGCACGTCATCAGTCACAAAACAACAATAACAACGGCGTTGTGTTTTGCCTGTCTGTCCTCAGAAAGACCATGACGACGATGGTGATGAGTATGAGTCGGACTTCGAGGGTGATGACGAGGAAGAGAGAGAAAAACACAAAGACCGTCTTCCACCCTTGAAGAATTCCAAGGCAAGATCAGTGTCAACTACACTTATTCGTAAACTTTGGTTTTAAAGTCGAGCGTGACAATATTGTTGCATGTCTTCTTGCCAAAGCCGCAAATATTTTAGCAGCGAGTTACTAAAACAAACTTTTTATAGTATTCTCTAAGTACTAAAGGTGTATTTTAGATTGATGATCCTTTTTCAAAAGAGAACCAACGTAATCTATGATGGTGTGTTCTGTCTACTTTCAGAAGTCAAATCCTGGGGGCAGAAAGAAGTCAAACAGTCAGTCTCAAACTCTACCAAAACTCAAAGACACAAAGGTTAGGACTAGTATCGCCATCATTATATATCATACTCTATCTCCCTCTCTCTCTCTCTCTCACACACAAACACGCACTCGGACGTACGCATGCACACATACACAAACTGGAATACTTAAAGATGATGAATGTAGAGGTTAATGACGAGCTGAAGTTGAGCGTGAACATTTCCTAAACAAGATTGGAGAGAAGTCAGTTCTAATATCAGTCCGATGCCGATTTCGCCTGCCACGACTTCTGGCGCCTGTTTCATAACGAACCACGTGAGTATTTTATAAAATGTCTGACAGTGTGGTTTGCTGGAACATCGGTCAAACACGATGCCCAGAACAGTCACGTGACCCTTTTACGTGATCACCACTTAAAGCTTTCGCAAGACAGAAACTTGCATCCCAAATAAGAAATAATAAATTTTGACCAGAATGTTTGTAGACGATTCAAGACCATGATACATAACATCTTAATAATCTTGCGGTGAGATTTATTTTTATGTAATAACTGTTACATTTCATTTCTCATGCAGCGATTTCATCAGTCGCACTATTTAAAAATGTGCCTTTGCACAAAAAATAAAGTTTCTTATTCATAACTGTGCTTTTATTACTCACCAAGGAACATTTAATCGCCGTAACTTATCGTGTTTAAACGAGTTCTGTAAACCGTAAATAATCCATTTTACCTAAACATGTGTGTATCATACCTAAACACGTGTTTATCGTGCGTAAGCAAACGTTTATTTTGCCTAAAGGTGTGATTTTCTCCGAGTAAACACAAGCTATCCGAGAAAGCAAGTTTCCATAATTATACTAAAATAATTCGATAATTAAGACCACATCAAGGGGAGAGCATTTATAGTTAGTACGATGGTGAGAGAATTGTCTCCCTTACTTCGTGATCGCGCTTCATTGTGACAGAGAAGATGCGCGTTGTGTATCTTAGCGAACTTGTTCTACAGACGAATTTATCTCTCGTACTTTTTTTTCTTTTTTTTTTTAATTTTATTTTGTTTTTGTCTACACCCGATATTTCTTGTCCTCCTGCCTGTCTTTGTCCTCAGGTCGTTATCTTCCTCTTATCTATATTTCCTTCTTTGTCTTAGAAAAGTACTCAAGTATAAAACCCCCTGACTTTGCAGAATGAGCAGATATAAACCCACAGACGCAAACATTCCCCTTGAAGAGGTCCCAAGCACCAGAGAAGTGTGGGAACAATTGTGTACACATCCTTTTGTGACTGTTTCCCTCAGCGGCCGGAGCAGCGATTGAGTGCCTCGTGAAGAACTCTCGGCCTCTGGCCTGCGACCAGTTCTAACATTTCCATGCTTTGTGTGAAGATAGTGTGTGAAATATTGCCTGCTGTGTTGCACCCATAGTAGCTATGCACGCGTACGTTGAATTGAACAATCGCACTTATCACGGAGTGAGAGCTCGGATAAGAAAGTATAAACTGTCAACTGTGCTTGGAGAGACTGTCAAAGGTGTTTAAGGGGGTGGAGCTTGGGTAGGGGGGAGAGGGAAGGTGAGCTGGCGTTTGATTTAAGCAAGAACAGTCTCTCAATCTCATCGATGAAACATTATCATCGTCGTCGTCATCATTATTATCATCATGAATTCACAAGACCCCCAGTTTGTGCAGAAGCTTTCACTTTGTGAGAGTTACAAATTTGCAATGCCCGTGAACTCGTAAAAATAAATGCATCAGAAAATACAAGAACAGATAATTTAAACACTCTGCATTGTAAAGAACATGATTACATTCCAGACCGATCGCATTTTGTAGTGAAACTCGAGGCGCGGCACAAACTTTTCAGTTATGTTTCAGAGGATTCATCGGTTAGTGATTAGCATTCGATGTAGAGGACTAGAAGTGCGCAATGTTTGTGCGCATGTCATTCGCGGTTTTTTTATTATTATTTCGACGATGAAGAGAGCAGTGTGTACGAGGTTTGAATATTCATGAACTGCTGATTGCTTCGTCTTGTCTCCTTCAAAGAATGTTTTTCGATGTCTTTTATGAGGCAACGAATCGACCATCTACTTCTTTTCGCATCCCTGCTCATGTCTGGCAAAATCCACTTGTGATAGAACGGATGTTCATCTTTTTCTCAGTCTTCCCTGAAGAAAGCAGCATTAGCCTGAATTAAATCAGAAAATCTTGAGAAGGACCTAAAGCTCGGCGCGTGAGACATCGGAAACGTTAGTGGGTGAAACTCCTCGGGAAAATAAATCAGGGTTAGCTGACTACTCCGGGGCTACTTTGCTTTCCCCAGTCTTGCAATGTGTTGTGCTGCTGGTCCCAAATGCTGCTCATTAGCTGCTAAAACAGCTTAGCTTATTGCTTGGCGCTTGCAATCCACCTGCATCCGGGTCCCTGGCCAATGATAGCTAGTGTGTGCTGGTGTTTAATGACCATACAATGGCAAACACAAATTTAACTCATCAGAAAATTTGGTATATTGTAAATTAATGTATATATATGTAATTAAATATTGGAATTTAACCAAGTATATGTATTTTCGAGTATGTAGAACACAACTTCATGTGGCTGTTTATATTCCTAATACATATCAGGGATTTTTTAAACACCTGTATAACAATTTTAAAGAAATGTTTACATGAGGCCCATCGAATTTTAGAATTGTAAAGACTCATCGAACTGCTAATTTTTTTTTATTGGGGGCTGTTTAAAATAGTTAACGGTTTTGCTTTTGTTTTCTTTTAGACGTTTTTTGTGAGAAATCAAGTAACAAGGAAGTGAATTCTTGTTTTTCGTAAAGTCACTTTATATGGAAACTGTTGCCTCTGCTTTATATCAGCTGTGTGGCTTTATGCCTGCTGTGATGGACTGAAGGCCTTAAAAAAATAAAAGTATTCTGAGCTTTGAGTTGTTTGTTTTCTCCAACTCTGATGTATTCTTCCGAATTGGGACACGTGCTTTAAATATAAGAAAATTAGAATCAAGACGCATGCTCTGAATATTAAAAAACTTTAGAACTGATTGCATGTCTTTTTCTTTCCTTTTGTCTAATAGTGGTTCATCTTCATTTTCTTTTCCTCCGTTGCCTTGTGGACTGCACCCTCCTACTCCCTATAACTCTACCTTTACTCCTGTTCCTCTCCTTTCCTGCCAACTATTCTCTCTGTGTTTGTGCTTCTTTCTCTCTGTAACCTTCCTTCTCTCTTTCTTAAACACACACACACACTCCACATGGCTCGGTGACAACCATTATTCTATTCTATTCTAGGCAAAGGAAAAGTAGTACTTCTTAGAAAAAAAAATTTGGAGGCACATTGAAAGAAAATGATTAGCTGTAACTATTCTTTTCTCAAGAACACTTAAAAAGTTTTCCTGACTGTGCGCCAACCAAGATAACTTGTCGATTTAATTGAAGGTGATGAAGCAAAAGAAATTCTCAAAAAAAGGAGAAAAAGTTACTTCCGGATGATCAGAGAGACAAACAATCTCCAAGTTTCAGAAAGGACAATAGTAACGTAGAAGATGTATTTCTCACTCCCTAACTGTAGCTTAACTGCAAGTATTCTATTCATTGACTAGGAATTTTTTTAAATTCATTCTTTGGTATCTATTAAAGGAAATATGTTTAGAGCTAATAAAATATTTCTTTTTTTTTTTTAAAGAGGGTTTATTAAAATAAAACGGAGAAATTACTTTCGTAGGTTGAAATCTTGAAATTGTTAACATTAACAGATAAATGGTGTATTAATCAAAAGGTATTCAGAGTCTTGTCAAACATTGAATGAAGGGAGGGTGGGAATGGGGTGTAAGGCTGACAGGGTGTCGAGGCAGTTTCCACACAAAATGTACAGACATCATCTTTCGCAGGTGGACGATAAGGTCAAAGTTGACCAGGCCGAGGTCGACGCCAGACATCTCTTCAGAGTTGCAAAAGTCCTGGGTAAGAGCAAACACGTCTTCATTAAAATTTATTTAGCTATCTCGCGAAGAGAAAATTATAGACCACCCGTACTTTTAAGGTTTAATAAACTATGTCCACATACCTACAAGAAAACTGGATGGCTGTGGTCTTCTTCTAATATTTTTTAGCGCTAATTTCTGTCACAGTTGACAGGCTAGAGCCAGCGGTGGACAAGGACATGTAGTCCTGGAACTGTTTTTGTACCATTCTGCCCTCACAACCTGCTTCTGTAAATTGGCAGCGGCTTCCTGACAGCATTCTTGAGAGATAATGCTGAGGTCCACAGGATCTGAGCTGTGGTGTAGGCGGGTGGCACCAAAAAGCTGTGTAGTCGCGATGTGTTTTCAATCTGTTTGCGTGTTGAAATTGCTTCTGCTTTGTCCTTACTTGCTTGGATCATCACTTCCCTGTTATTTAGCAGTAGGATAAAGTGTTTCTTTCTGCCAAGTTTTTGGTGTTAATTAGCATTTATTTATTTGTTTATTTATCAAACTGAATTACGTTGATAGCTTCATTAAACTGCTCAAGGTGTTTAGGTTTTTCTCATTTTAATTCTTATTAATAGAGACTTCCTATTTTCTTTCTGAGACCAACTGAAAATTAATGAGCAGATGCTAGGTTAGGTAAGATTTCAAGAAAGCACAATTGAAACTTTGCAAAGGGATGACAAATCTGATGTAGCCTTAGTTGCTGGCTCGATGTAAAACACCAATTCCCTTCCCACCCACTCCCTCCAAAGATCCTTCACACGCAAACATCCAATCCCTCCCCCTAGCCATGATTATCATTGGATTCCTCTGTTTTAGAAACCATTCGTCTTGTCAAACGTTTTTATAATAAAAAATTGACATAAATCCCTCCTTTGTTTCCACAATGACAAGGAGCGCACAACCACTTAAAAAGCAGGATGCCTGTGTGTGAGAGAGAGAGCGCATGCGTGCGTTACTCCTCTCTCTCTATATATATACATACAGAAAGAGTGTATATGTATATATATATGTATGTCACAGCTAAGTTCCCGCTGATCACGATTCAGTATGCCCGCTACCATGTAAATTTTACATATCGGTCATTAAATACAAATTTCTTGCAGCCCCACCACATGACATCTTCATCCGCACTCTGGTTCGACGAACGCCGGGTCAAAGGAGTCAAATAAAGAAGAGGTTTAAGCAGCTGTACGAGCTGGTGAGCAATGGGGTCAATGATGATTTATATATATACATGTATATGCTTCTTAACGATAACAATCTGGGTATGTAGGATGTAGGTATGTAGGATGATCAACTGTTCTATGATACTGTAACTGATTTATTCGCCATCAGTAACATGTCTTTAAAGTATGCTCTATGATCTGACGAATAAGCGAGCTGCTTCTTTTACTCTTGTTGTATGCAGCTGGGCCTAAATCATCTAATCTTATCGCTGATGATAATAACCAGCATATAATTTTTTTTATGAGTGTATTCAAAACAGAACGATAGACCTGGTTCTCTTTACCGCAGAGTGTTCTCATTGCCCTTGTTGCCATTGTCTCACAAGGATCTGGTGGATGAGCTGAAGAAGGGTCTTGGGAAGGAGTGGCACGTCCTCATCGACGCTCTTCTTGAGAAAAACGGCGAGGATGCTGGCAGCAGTGCGGAGGAACAGAGGGCAAAGCGAGGGCCTGATAGTTACAGTCCTGCGGCCATCCACACAGCCTTGCAGGTAGGTCACTTTGCAGACTGCCTGTCAACATCACGTGATGCTGGTAGCTCATTTGATAGTTAAGAGGTGTGTTGGTCTAAACGAACTATGGCATGGAGGTTGATAATTCGGACTGCTGGTCACTGGGGAGATGATGTGACTGGTTCATTGACTCAGTAACAGATCTTGTCTCTTTTCTCGCTCGCAGAGAGGAGATGTGCCAACAGTCGTGCAGGTGCTTGTCACCAAAACAGACCACAAGATAGCCAGACTGAGGGAGTCCTATACAAAAGGTAAAACAACAATTTAATTAAATCATTCTAGCTCATTCCAAGACAGCAAATTGATGATGATGATCTTTTAACAACAAGATAAAGGAATGATTAAATAATGGCTTTGATTGTACGTGTCTCTGTGTATGGAAGAGTACTCAGTCAGCCTGGAAGCAGAAATCAGCGAGCGCATCCCGGAGCCCGAGCGGCTGTTCCTGCTGACTCTGCTGAAAAGGAAGAAAGATCGAGGCAAGGCGGACGTACACCAGGACGCCCAGGACCTCTTTGAGGTGATGGATGAATTCTTGTTCAGTAGTCGTGGATGCTAGGGTAAATTCTGCAGCTGTCTTTTCTTCAAGACCTTTATGTTATCTCCAGATGAGGGAGGGGAAGATCTATCCCCATATTTTGGGAAAGAGTATTTTTAACTGCGTTAAGCCCAAACATTGAAAAAAAAATGTTGCCCCATCCCAAACTTAACTTTTTCGGTTTTCTCGGTCTGGACAGCACGGGGAGCACGTGCATGCAGACCCCGGACTCTATTCTGTCCGTTGGGAACTGTCGACATCACGCGACACGCAAATCGCTGTTACCGAGGGTTCTCTGCGCATGCGTGTCCGTGGGACGCAACCCATCCTACACTGACAAGCGAATTCTTGACCTCATCATACACTGTGTTTTTTTACCCTCGTCTGACCTTACCCCCACTCCAACACTCGTCGCCACAATGCACACTCCTCCGCTCGTCCACTTCTCCACAATGAAATCTTTATAACGAATGCCACTCGCGAAGACTCGGGTTTACAACTGTTCAGTTATCTGCCCTTCTGTCGGAAAATGGCATTCGTGGCCTGGCAGTGAAGGAAATTAACCCAGGTCAGGAAATCTCTAGAGCAATCGCCGAATCGCAAATTTCTTCCAGAAGTATGGACAGTCTCGTTTACGAGAAGCTTAAGGTACGGACAGGAGAAAGGAGCCGAGCCCCAACACTGCTGACTGTGCATCTTTGCTTCTGTGGCATGGCGTCGATATGTTAAGGACACTCTTCTCTATGATTTACTCCTTATGGAGGGCTGGTCCCTTGCTAAATATACCTATGGTACTTTGTAAGGATGCCATAATGTATTTTAATTTGAAGCTAAAATAAAAAATTGTAATATGTTCGTTTGTTCTCGCGCACGACAAAAAGAAAAAAAGGAACCCTAAAATTTCGTTATTTTTCTGACAGTATGGCGAAGGTAGATGGACGTCTTCTAGTGGTCTCTTCTTAAAACTTCTAGAAGAACGCAACATCTCTCACATGAGGGAGGTTTTGTTGACATACGAGCAGGTTTGTTACATTTCTATATTTACTAATTTCTCAACCACCAATCCCCAAAGACCAAAAAAATCCAACTTGGAATAAAGGGAGTGAATACAATGTCACTTCCCATGCCCTTGGGATGCTCGAATGTTTGACAAACGATTTTGTAAGTTTAATGGTGGACAACAGTGTTTGATGTGTAAGCCGTTGCCCTGGGAGTTTGTTTCGTGTCTGATGCAGGTGTCGAGTGGTGTCAGTGCACTGCAGGCCATCGAGCAAGACATCTCCCCGTCCTACGCCAAAGCCGTGGAAGCTTTCCGTGAGTAGAAATCCGTTGCGCAGCCAAACGGCGGCTTATTTTTTCTGATGTTCTTGAACGATGCATCTGGTGCATGAGTCTGTCACGTGAACTGAGCACTGAGACGATTGGTCTGTGTGTGTCCTGACAGTGGGTCCGAGGGGAGAAAACAATCAGCGAGAGAAGAGCTCCAGTGGGCGAGGACGTGGGCGAGGGCGTGGGCAAGACATGGACCCTGGTGGCGCCGGAAGCGGAAGTCGCAGCCCCAGCCGCGACGGGTCGGTGGGAGGCGGAGGACAAAAGGAAAAAGACTATAACAGCAGCAGCGGGCATCCGTCTGCTGGGGAACTAGCGACCTTTTGCTACAGGAATCTCGATCCCAGCAACGCCAGTTTCGTTAACACCATCGTCAGAAGAGCTGAAGTGAGCATGGCTGTTGAACGACGAGCAGCCAAACACGTGAAATCAGCCAATATGTATTATAGGGTTAAACTTACTCTTCCTTCCATCAGCCACGTTCTAAATTCATACTTCCTTACTGTTCTGCCACAAAAGATTTCTGGACACAATCATAAATTATTAGAATTAAAGGGATTTGTCCTGAGCTGATATTCATTTTTTCCAAGTTGAAAGAAACTATTATTTTTTGGATCCTTTAGGAAACTTGGTATTTCTTATTTTTAAATAGTTAGCAATGGATTCGTAGCAAGTTAAACCGATCTTTTTAGAAAGATTTTTAGGAGATGGATTTGGTGATATCGGTTGGTTTTTTTTTTTTTTTTTCGTTCAAGACCGACATGCGGACAATACGAATAGCATATAAAAAGAAATATGGGAAAGCCCTGGAGGTAGACTTGGAAGAAAGAAGTAGACATCCCACTGTCAGCATTCTGGTCAAGCTGATTCTCAAAAGCCCTGCCAAGGATGCAAGGAAGGTGAGTATTAGGTAGTGAAATATTTTAAAGAACAGTTTGTCTGAAATGAAAGGATACGGAGGACAAACAAGACTTGAAGATCCCCAGTTCACAAAACGGTCAACAGTAAAGCTCAGACAATAAGTCAAGTATTCCAGAGACTTTGAAGCAAATAATAGAAAGAGGGTGAATCATTCAGCTGCATTTATTCTGTCTTCTCTCTTGGTGCCATGCACACACGCACGCACGCACGCACTCAGACGCACTATTGTTCATACCAGTCATGATAGTCACATAAAGAGTCCTTGACCAGGACCAGCACCAGGACAGTATCCCTCAACGGCACGGGGTCAAAGATGGAGACAGGAAGAACCAGAACGACAGACAAGAAAGTGGTCATGGGAAAGGTCACAGAGAAAGACACGACGAGGGCCAAGGACACGATCTGACTCAAGGCCGCCGTGATAAGAAAGGTGAAGGTTAAGATCTTAGTGAGCAGAAAACTATTTATTACTCAGCATCAACATCATTGTCGTCGTCATCCTCGATTTTAATGACCCAGGGCTTCTGCTTACGCAAAGAATTGCGTACAGTACGCATTAAAAGTTTGGAGGACCCCTTCAATTTTTGTCAATGGGGTCCCCTTCAAATTTGGGCCAAGAACAGGGACCCCTTAAAAATCTGAAGAAGGGGTCCCTGGGACCCCAAAGAATTTAGCCTTAGCAGAAGTCCTGATGAGATTCTATATTTTTGATTAATAAAGTTTCTGTTGAATGTGAATTGTAAAGATCTGTCGTCTGACAAACTCTTGATTTTCCAATTTCACAAGCCGCTGATCACAAGTCCGAAGATGAGGCTAAGCGACTTCACGAAGCGATGGACGGACTAGGGACAAACAAGAACACCATCCTGGACATCCTCGTCGGCAAGTCGAATGCCCAGCGCCAGACTCTGAGAGCCAAGTACAAGGAGATGTACAGAAAGGTGAGCGGTCTTCAATCTTGGTGTACAGTAGATGCGAGTGTTTGTTTCTTATCGGATACATTTGATTTTGTAGTCTACATCATGATAGCTTACTCCTCAGAGGCTTAAGTGTGTCATCGGGTGTTATGTAGCAATGTTGAATAACAGTTTTATATATGTATGTATTTATTTATGATGTTATTGTGTATATGTGTGTATATATGTTTGTAAGATTATACGTGTGAATGCTGGTGTTATATATATATTGTAAGTAGACAGGAGGAAGTTGAATGTGCATGTATGTGTTTGTTAATCTGACTACGCATTATTGCTAAGTACAGTCTGTAGTGCCAGACGAGGTTTTTAGTTCCTTAACTGTCCTATACATCAAGGAATTGGCTGAAGATTTGAAATCCGAGCTGGGTGGAGACTTGGAGGAGACAGTTACAGGTCTGCTGATGCCGCCTGTGGAATACGATGCTTTCTGCCTGCACTCGTCTCCTGGAGCCAGCGACAGTGTCATGCTTGGCATTCTGTGCACGGCCAGCCCAAAGGTCACCAGAGTTCAAACAATCAATAGCATGCTAGCTTTAAACTGCAACTTTTCTGGAAACATTTCAGACTTACCTCACAAAATATCTTCGATCGGAAATCCTTTAGGAAAGTTTGTTTTGTTGTTTTTGGAGAAAGGGGAGGAAGGAGTAATAGTGACATCGAAGATGTCAACTCAGATGTTCAGGACCTTGTCTTGCTCTAAAAATAGTTGCTCTAAATGTATACAGTACACTGGTGTTCGTTTCCTAAACTTTCCTTCTGGCAGATAATCGACAGTTTTGGATTACATGGAAACTCACAATATGACAGTGAATACCTGTTACGAATAAAAGTCATCATTTGAAAAGATTTTTTTAACTTACAGCAAAATTATTACAGAAAAAAATTAATTGTTTCTTGACAGTAATATTGTTAATTTGAAGAAAATAAAAATGCAACATTTTATTTATTGTTTTATTATTATTATTTTATTTATTTATTTTTACTCTTTTTTTTTTTTTTTTGCTTTCATTACAATGCAGGAATTGTCGCTGGTGAAGGAGCACTACAAGAAAAGTAAGATTTTTTTTTTAAAACACAGCTGTAGTTTAGTACTATGTTGTACTCACAGTACACACACACAAACAACAAGGAAGAGCGGGTAGAGCAGACACTCCCGATGTGCCCTCTACAGATGCTACAGCCAAACAATACAATGCTCTCTGGTTCCCCAGCATCATGCGGAACCATAATATTTATGACAAAGTCCCAGAAGCCCGCTACAAAAGGATTTTGTGTGGCTCCATCGTCAGCGGATTTCCAGACTTAAAGCTTCTTTGGCTTTCAGTGTATGGAGAGGACTTGGATGCCGTCCTCAGGAGCAAAGACAGCAGCGGGTACATGGAGTTACTGTTGGGGCTGAGCGACAGTCACCGTGACCCGGGGTCAGCCGTGAGTCAGAGGGAGGCTCGAGAGGATGCTGAGAAGCTGTACCGGGTAACAGACCTTTTCTTTATTGTCCCTGCTTCTTTCTCCTCTGCCTGCCACTCGAGCTTTCGTCATCTTTTCTCCGTTTGTTTCCCTCTGTTTTTTTTTTGGTTTTTTTTTTTTGTTTTTTTGCGCATAACCATACACCACTGTTCCCACTGGTTCCTTGTTCCTTCCATCTCAGCATTTGAAGCTTTTTACTGAATCCGTTTCATTCCCCTAACCCTTCGTCAAACACGCAGAATAAACCCGGCTACTTTAACAATAGCAAAGACCATCTGGCCCACCAACACTCTTGCAAGACATGGCAAGACGAAAGATTAAAGTCAAGCACCTTGTCGTGCAAGGATTTGCTGGAACTTGCGTGGCGGCTCCCTCGTCTGCCAAACTCCGAGAAAAACAAAATTTCTCCACCTTCCCTTAAAGCAATCTTTGTGACACATGACAAACAAAGGGGTATAATGTGGCTTTCTCAAGCTTGCCTTGCCACGCCCCAACTCCACCACCACAAGAGGAAAACATCTGAATTGACAATTACCTCCACAGGAAGTCCTTTGAAAACCGCACATCCAGGTGAGCTCTGCAATGACTTAGAAATTCGAAAAATAAGGGAGAAGGTCGTCTGCACTGTGTAACCTCCGAGAGGAGTGTCTACTCTCACAGAACGACAGAAACCAGACAAAACCGGAGAGACCCTGACAGGATACGGACGACAGCTGCGACAATGGTGAAACTTCCGGCGGAAGAACGACCTCACGCATGCGCTCTGTTGTCCACAACGTTTAATTTAAAACTTGGTTTCTTGTTTACCCACTCCACGGAACGACAATCAATCGTGGTTTGAAAATTGTTTTTCCTACGAGGATGACTGCTCCGAGGCGACATGGTGGAGTCACAAACTCGCGTGCAACTGTTCAGTCACCAGCCGCTTACATCACAAAAACGTTCCCAATGCACTTGATTGCAAAGTTTTCTCGCAGAATTATTACATGCAAAAATACGAAGATGAAGATTTGCAAAAAACAGAAGAAAGAAGGAACGGATGAAGGAAGGATGAAAGACGAAGAAAGGAAATGTAAACAAGGGAAAGAAAAAGTAGCGTGTAGTAATAAGTTTGAGACCGTTAGAGAAACACAACAGTCAACACACAATCGGAACTTTTTAATGAGTGATCGACTTTGGGTTCTTAGTCTGGACTGTTCCTGTTGATCAGCCGCAAATGAATGGATCAAGTGAGAGATGTAAGGGGTTAATGAAGGCCGTTTGGTATCCAGTCTGTCTAACAAGTGTCTTCACTGATGCACGTAAAGTCAATACGTCCGTCTGAGTCTGTAGATACACCCATACTTGTCTTTCTCTCTTTCTTTTCGCCCATTCTTTCATTCTCTTGACTGTTTCCATGGGTCCTGTTTCTTTGCTGTGTATCAAGTCCTCGGATGTTTACAGGAGATTCAAAGACACTTTTATTGTTCACTGGTGTGAAATGTTTCGATAGTTCCATCAACGTTTTAGACAAGAGATGAAAATGAACATCATACAGGCAAGGGTGATAGTTCGTGAAGAGTCACAGTGAGTCTTCTTACAGAACCCAAATGAAAAATTCAATGAAAAGGATGATGTTTTGTCTGTTTCTTCTTTATCTGATACTAAAAGAGGTCAGCAAATATATTGGACAGTGTCAACATACGGATGGAGAGCTGAAAATCAACAAGACCTCTGCTTTATGTTTAAAAGTACACTATCATCATCAACAACATCAATATCCTTGTTGTTGTCAGCATCTTCAATAGCATCATCTTAATTTCTTATATCGCTATTATCTCCGGCAGCATAATCGGCATCATCTTCCTGTTCATCATCTTCGTTTCAGAATTGTCCTTGTGTATTGTCGAGGCAAGGGTAAGCAAACTGCGGTGTACACCTCGCCCAGTCACATTTCTGCAGACCGGAAAATACCGCCGACCATCTGAAGTGGCGTGCTGGACGTAGATAAATTGCCGAATCCCTTCGGAAGGTTTCTCGAGATTGGAATCATTGTGCAGTCTTCAAAAGGGAGACAAATCACTGGGTTTCACGTGCACCAGACCGGAAGCTTCTCTTGGTAGCAGCAACAAAGCTCTGGCTCAGCCAATACCTCAACTAATTCCCTTACGGCAGTCCCCAACCTCTGACCTTTGCGACTTCTTGTTTCATCTGATGTCCACCGTTACTGCGTTTCCCTTCCAATTTCTGGGGTTCATTTTACATCGGTTAGGATAGCAGATGGAGAAAGTAATCAAAAGGGTCACAATCAGTATCATCTGTCTGGAACTTGGCATTGACCAGCCTGCTACCTATCTCTATGAGTAGTGAGCATCATGGCGGTCAGTGTGTTGTTGAGCTTTGCACTCAGGTAATGTCTTGTTGAAAACAATATCTTCAAAAACTTTAGTTGCAGCTTTTGAATTGAGCACAAAGATGGTGTGTGGTGTTCCGATGTTTTAATATTGACTACTTGAGTATTGTTGCGTTAGTACGTGGATGTATGACTATCCACATGTGTGTTTGTGTGTGTGTGTGTGTGTGTGCGCGCGTGAGTATATTTTTGTGCACGAATTTTTCAGAACGGACAAGGACCCATAGTCAAAGACGAAGTGTTCAAAACACTCCTGGAAAAGCGAAACAAAGATCAAATTAAAGCTACTTTAGCAGAGTATAAAAAGGTGAGACACATTCACAGTACATAAATTCGTTTCGTAATTTACACAAAAAGTTCGAACATTGCTATAATATTTAACTTTATCTTCTAGATTTCTGTCAACCCACAGTTGTAGTAGCCTGTCTTAAGGCAAATACGATAACAATAAAATACAGGGTAAGAATGTCAAAGATGATGAACGATAATTAGACCGCTTGAGATGGAATTCCAGTCAAGTGGTATGGTGCCAGACAGAAGGCCTGCTTGCGCCTGAATTTATTCCAACACCTGCTGCACGAGCGGTCGAGAATATTAAAGGTTGTCACACAGACAGACAAGGGCGGAAACCGCCCTCATTAACTGGAAGAAACCTTCAAGCTCTTCTGGTAGAAGTTCTAGAAGCACCCAGTCTTGATTCTCAGGCCACAGGTCACGTGGGAGACCACAGACATTTTTGTTTTCTCACTCCCAGAAAGCCGCTCTGTCTTATAAAAAATACAGCAAAATCAACATGTCTGAGGTTTGACCAAAGGTCAATGACTGTGAACTCTGCTCACACACATCAGCCAGGTACCCGGAGAGTGTTGCACAAATACTTGCAGCATAGTCAAATCCACAACTGCCATTTGGCGCTCAGTCTGGGTACCAGGGGCAACAGCACAATGAATAGCCTGCAGCTGCATCGACAGCTGTTACGTGGCGACTGGCCTGCAGTCACGGTGCATTCCGAAGGGTGTCGCTAGTGTAGGCCGTGTGTGGTGCATATCTCTCTGAACAAGTCTTTATTCTTCTTTTGCATTTTATGGCGGGGTAGGAGTGATGGTGGGTGTGATGATGCTGTGATCGATACTCGACAGTTCGAGAAATAAGAGTTTTTGACAGTTTGTGATGCTGCAAGCGGCCACTTGTATCTTGTATCTGTGCAAGTGTTCATAATGTGAACTCTCTCTCTCTTTGACGAATGTGTGCGTGCGCGCACGAATGACTGCGTGAGTGACGAATGTGAATGAATGACGTGCGTGATCCTGTGTGTGTGTGTGTGTGTGTGCGCGTGCACGCGCTGTTATAGGTGTAGACATGATATGAGTCTGGAAGGAGGAAGAGAGAGGGAAGAAAAGAGAGAGAGAAAGAACAAAGTCGTACAAAAACACAAGAAAAAGCAAACCTGACTTTGTCCTTCCTTCCGTTAACACATACGGTCGTCTGTCTATCCTTTCATTCCTCTGTCTGTCCATCGATCACATCCTCACTGCGTTAAGCCTCCCTTCCTCATCTTTACTAGCATCTCCCTCTTAACTCCCCTTCTCTTCCCTCTCACTATCCCTCCCATCAGATCTGCTTTCTCCCTTCTACTCTCCCCACCTCTACCTCTCTCCCTCCTCACGTTAAATCTTGTTTTCTCAAACTGCCATCTTGTTCTAAGACTCAGGACTTACACTCTCCTGTCTGCAACAGATAATTTCACTGGGTCAAAGGACCAGCTATTCTATCCGTCTCCTTCTTTCCCTTTCTCTCTTTTGAGCAACATTGTGGATGAACCCGGTAGCTTAAAGTTCTCGGTAATTTTAGCCGTTTTTCCCGCTTCTAGCTTTCAGGAAGAAGCTTAGAAGACGACGTGAAGGCAGTGGACGCTGGTGACGAACAGGAGCAATACGTCACGTTACGTAAGTCTTGTTTCTCTGTCTCACATCATGTAACTAGTTAATGTCAGTAGGATGTCCTTACACCTGTAAGGTCTTAGTTATGGTTTAAAGTTTGAACCTGGACCTGGCAAAACATAAAACTATCTGTATTTACAAACCCGAGATTCAAGAAGATCGAAGACAACATTCTGGAGTAAGTGGTACAGTGTGTCAAGGTATCTGTTTCACGAAAACCAAATTTTCTAAACAGCATTTACGAGACCAGATACGATTAGCCACTTCCCTCAAAAGGAGCCTTACTTAAAAGGTTTTCATCGTTGTCGAAAAATATTTTTTCAGTTTCCTTTTTTCGTAGCAAAGTGTTTACGAGCTTTTAGTATTTTAGAAAATCCAGTCCCGTTAAAATTGTTCCTTAACAGCTTTTTCCAAGATGAGACGTGCAGCAATTAGGATATTTTCTTGGCTGGCCTTTCAAATTTCCTGACAAAGAACTGATCCACTTTAAAGGGTTTTTGAAGGCTGAAAGGTTTGTGAACACATTTCACTCCGGAAGTTTCGTGGGAGTTAGTTTATCTTTCTCCACCTGCTCAGTCACAACAAGAGAAAGAAAGGGAAAGAGGAAAGATGGACATGGCTAACAATACATAATGTTGATGTTGTTGTCAGCTAGACACCACACCTGTATGTGGGATGATGTAGGATTATTTGTTAGTTTCTTTCTCAAAAATCGGGTAAAGGAAATGATGAGAGGGAGATTTCTGTGCAAAATCGCACGTGCACCCCGGTCAGAAACAGTGAGGGAGGTCGGAGGAAACTAAGGCAATGATGGATTGCACCTGTGGGCTGACTCAGAAAATTGCCTTCATAGCGGAAGATTGTCATTAAATCATTTCAACCGTTTTCCACATTGTCCCTGGCATAAAGCCTTGTCAAGCTCGTTTGCTGACCTTCCCCTCTTGGCTTGGAGGTCTTGCCTCCCCCTTCCTACTTCCGCCTACTCCTCCCGAGAATGTTTAAAGAAGCTGTTGTCGTTTCCTATAATTGCAATTGCTTTAGAAAACATCCCGTCTTCGAATTGTGAGGATGTCTTTGTTAGCTGTCCATTAAGGAATTAAACAAATTGTGATCATGTCCAGGACCAACACCATGAGCGCAAAACTTCCAGAAAATTACAGCGTTTGCTTTTAATAAAATTATTTGTTTCTCGAGAAACTATCTGCTGCAGAACCATGTTAGCCAATGAGAAGAGTAATGTGTCGCAATCTGTCGCAATATGTCGCAATATCATGCAAAATACACGGGAGTGGTTGCTGCCAATTCCATCATCCTTAACCCTTTATTCTTTTTCAAGAGGAGAGAAGCAGAAAAAGAAACGCCGGCAGTTATCACTTTTTCCTCAAAGTTTCTACAAAGCTCCCCCCAACTTGCTGGAGGTAGCAGCGGTGTAAAGAGAGACGATTTCTCAATCATGGCTGTCAAACCAATAGATTTTGTCGATCCTGGCTGTCAGCGATTCCAGCGCTAAATATCTGGGCACGGCGATCGCTGATTACAGAGGATGCTTCCCATGAAGCCTGAAGTAATTCAGACACCCCGGTGGTAGGGGGGGGGGAGTGAGGGTGGGAGTGGGGAGCTGGAGGTAATGGTCGAGGGCTGCAATCTTTAGAGAGGCCGGGATCGTATGGCACGTCTGACAACAATCATCGTGTCATCTACCTCTCCTTGTTTCCAATCATCACCTCATCACAAAGGTCATCGACCTGTCCTACCCCGGACCTGATGCGTGCGACTCTTTTGTGTCACCAGCTGCTAGACCTTGCTAGATTGGTACGTGAGTGTCGCCAGCACCATTGTCATGAAAGTCCTCCATATCTCTTTCCCGTGAGTTCATCAGTCCAAAACGTGAACTTGCGGAAAGAATGAGTTGTTCCTCAGAGTCAGGTCACATGACCAACATTTTTATCAAAGACTAGAATCAGGAACCTATATCAAATCGGCCTAAGCTATATCCGCTAAGTATGGTTCCTCCCTCCAGTTTTCACACTGACATGTTTTTTCTTGCTTCTATGTTTGTGCCAGTGGCAGCTCTTGGCGATCACGTGACATTCTATGCGGACAGTCTACAAAATGTCTTCAGGGGACCGAAGACCAGCGACAGCACTCTCGTCCGGATCGTTATTTCACGCTCGGAGGTTAGTGTCAAGTAAGCCATTTGGAGGTCGACAGCTTAATGCTTTCACCGACTCTGGCTTTGTTTTCTTAATGCTTAACAGTGGAAACGAGGGAAAGGAACTGTTTATATAAGACTGGAAGAAAGACAGCTGTGGCTATGTCTGACCCTTACAGGTCCATGGCGTCCAGCTGCAAGACATTTTGTCTTTCTTTCATTGCTGCTCGTTCCTTGTCCTTTTTTTGCCCTCCACGCTTCGTTGACTCCTCTTGTCTGTCTTTTTGTTTCGTGCATTTGCTGACATTTGTCTTTCATGTCCTTCATGTCCTTCACCATTTGTTGATTCTTCTTCTTTATTTGCAGGTCGATCTTCCGGCGATCAAAGCAAAGTTCCAGGAAAGACACGGACGCTCTCTGCGGGAGGCCATTGAGAAGGAGACAAAAGAAGACAACAGGGAGGCTTTGCTAAAAATACTCGACAAGAAGTGAAGCCTGCGGTGTGGGCACGTGGGAGACAACCACACATGTCACTGAGTCCTATCATTATTCGAAAAATCTCCTGAGGGTTGTGAAAAAACTTCTGGTCTTGGACTGGAAATCCTCTTTTGAGAAAGAAACACCGTGAAAACCTTAAGCTCCAGCCCTGCCCCCAGGTCACTGTGCACCCGCAGACCCCGTGCATGACCCCAACATCTTATGACGTGTCTCTAGCAACAGGAAGAGGGACGCTTCTGCTTTGGGCTGTTATGAACTTCATACAAGAATACTCACCCAAGTTGTTCTTGCTAATGAATGTATCAGTTAATGGACATGTAATTAATGGCTATATATACATATACACACTAATAATACTCTATGTACACAACACATATATCTACATCTGTAATATATCTAGAAGTATAATCATGTCAACTCAGTTTCCAAATCCATCTTTCTCAAACAGCCGCATCAGACATCTCTTATATTGATGCCACCAAGCAGCTTATGTCGACACTCGTGTTGTCCAGACTTGACTACAGCAACTCTCTGTTCATAAAACTTCCTGACCGCCTGCCTGACAAACTCCAGAGACTTGACAACAGTTCTGACTTTTGTATTCTGTAAGAGGAAGGTGGGCCATGCCACACAGCTTGTCTTTCTCCACTTACTTCCAGTTCGGGGTCGAATTGAATTCAAGATCGCCATTCTTTGCTATTGTGATGTTCATGGCCTTGCCCCAGTCTCTCTGTCCGAGCTCGGGTGGCCATACTACCCTCGCAGGTCAGTTCACTCGACTCAAACTGGATTTTATTCCACGAGTCAGACTGGAGACGTTTGTCCTTCGCTCTTTCTCCTTCTCCGGCCCCAGGATTTGGAATGGCCTGCCTCGTGTCTTCCCACAGAGGAGTCAGTATATTCCTATTATTATTATGATTATGAATATGATTATGATGATGATGATGATGATGAATATTATTATTATATGCACATATCTGAATGACCGATATAAAGAGATGTCTTTCCCCACGACTGTGATGATAGTGTTAAAACCTTTATAATGCCCTCAAAACATTAAAATAAATTTTCTTATAATTTTCAATGTTGTGCAATCTTTTCCTCGTTAAAGGGATTAGTTCAGCGATAATATTTATGTGAGCAAAACATCTAATCTGTTGTTGCACATTGTTACATGTTTTCTTTTACATTTTAATGGTCTAGCGGCTAGCCGAACGATAATTATTATTAATTTTTGTTATGACTTTCTAAAGCTTGGAGAAAAATGCTACTTTCCCAAATCTTGTTCAGTACCTACTTTCTCTCTCACGTTCAGCAGACGACACTCTCTTCCACTCTGTCAGTCATCACACAACACCATCCTCGCTGTGACGTCACCCTGTCACACATCCTCCCCTCCTCGCGCTCACAGCAACGACACTCGGGAACGAGGTCAGCCACCTGGTCCGTGACAGCTCCCTTTAGAGACATCCTTGAGAGACTCGTGAAGAAATTACCTATCCTTCTTGTCTATTGTCCCCAAACATGAACGAGAATTTTTTTTCTTGACGGAAATTTCTTGCTTCCATTACTCCACCCACCGCCCCTCCTGCTTGTCGATCTGCACCGGCTGGTGGGTGCCGACCTCATTGGGGAATCTTAGAATTCCTCCCACCCTGTGAGTGATTTCGTCCATTTCTGCAGAAGTGATGTATGTTTACGACAAATCATGTTATTGTACCTCGTCATTCTCTCTCTCTCTCATCCGCTTCTTTTCTATGCTTCATCAGCGGATCCCTGAGAGCTCTTGTGTTTAGTAACAGGTCTATTGCGAGACAGCATCTCCGGCTGCTGAATCAGAGTTGATTTTCCAGACTGACTTTTTTTTACCGTTATGAAAGTCTGTTAAGAAGATACATCATCTGACATTTTCTCTCAATTTCTACCGCGAACTTTGTCATTATGATAAAAGACTTTGCAGAGCAGCGCACACCGGGCACCTGTCTGGTAGGTAATTTTATGGCCTGTCTCTTGTTGTTTTCATAAAAGGCTATGCTTACTTCATCTTCGTTTTGATACACTGATGCCATAAGACGATTTCTCTCACCCGACCAAAATGTTATCTTGAGTGTAGAGTGTGGCATCTGTTTCATCTAACCTGTGCCGTCATCAGGATGGTCTCCTGGGAGATCGCATCTTAATCTGATTGGGTTTTGCCATCGAGGAAGTTCTTCATGGGATCGTTAACCATCTCATTCTTGATGCCGACATTTTGAAGGAAACATTACAGCTCAATC
Organism: Pomacea canaliculata; assembly: GCF_003073045.1. Taxonomy (NCBI): domain Eukaryota; kingdom Metazoa; phylum Mollusca; class Gastropoda; order Architaenioglossa; family Ampullariidae; genus Pomacea; species Pomacea canaliculata. The sequence goes on along the minus strand of NC_037597.1, from coordinate 29,426,528 downwards.
CGAACTTTTAATGTTGCCAAGAAAATAATTATGAAACCTGCCCATCATTAGCCTTTGTTTTCATCATCGTTGTGGACAAACTTTATCACATGTTCTTGATCTTTGATGCCTTGATGGTCTGACATGACACATAATATTCCAGAATTATGTTTTGCATTGTCATTTTCCATTTTCATCACCATCTGCACAAACAAGCCGATAAATCAACAACCGGTCAGGTTGACATACATTAATATTTATTATAGGTCTATTCTTCTCTTGACCTGGGTGGCGAAAACCATTAACATAATAATTATTTTCTGTGACTGCTGTCTCAGCGTTCTAACATCTATAACATCTACAAGACAGCGTATTGGCTGAAACCAAATAGCCGGAAGCGGAAACACAGGAAGATGAAGCGGACTCATCGGGTCAGATGCGGGGTCAGAGAGGTTAAGAACCATCCTCCCTGATGTGAGTCTTTTAGCGACTTTGGGGATTCACTTGTACTACGCATGCGCGAACATTCAAACGTAGCTGGAACTTTCACAAACGTCCACCTTGATTCGTTCAGTCCTTCTGTCTAAAATAAAACACTTGCAAGTTTTATTAATTGTCGTTTTCATCAACTGTCGTAATTATCATAAACTACTGAGAAACTACAGTGTAACAAGGATAAGAAGTGAAAAATATCACGTGACCTTCTTATGGAAAGAAAAACTACCAGCCCCTCACTCCTGTGATCCACTCCCCCCACACATTTGTAACTGCTCGACCAACTGTAAAATATAAACGTAAATTTTAACAGGTGTGACCTTTACGGAAATGACCATTTGTTTGTGGCAGAATTTTCCCAAAACAATATTTTACAACAGAACAGCTATCATGGCAGTGCGACTGAAGTACAAAATTAACACAAAAAAGAAAGAAACAGGAGCACGCGACATATTGCATGCTTCTTTGTTTTTCTGTCTTAATTGCTTGAATTTCTTAAAGTGAAAAAATGTTTAGTTCGTTGAGAACTTTTAATTTCCTGATTTTTTAAAAATCTTTCACGCACCTGATAACATTAAAGCTTCGACGAGAAACAGCCACCATTTAAACTATTTAAAATGCTGCATTTTCATTGGACATTATAAAAGTACAAAATAATAGTCGGTGTACACATATGTGGCAGAATTCTGTAAAAATAAAAATGTCGGGTCCTGGGACACAGAGGGTGGACAGGTGACCGTCAGAGAAAAGCATTCACTCTCATCAAGCGCTCGACGACAAAGAGACTTTAGCAATCCAAGCGGAAACTACCTGTAAGGCGATTTTTAAAATGTAGGAAATGAAGAGGAAAGCCTCATCGAGAGAGGTTCAAAAATCTTCAAAGGTCATCTGCGAAATAGATTCTAAATTGAACTCGGCGACCGGCAGACACGAAATGGAGAACACGAGGGAAAAAGGTCGCACTAAGTAACGAAGGAAGTCATCAAGGACAAGAGAAACATTTTTCCTTCACTGATTCGATTTGTCTCTATCTCTCAGTTTTTCTCTCTGTCTCCTCTCTCTATGTTTTTATTTCTCCGTACCCCTGACACACATACACATTATCTCACTATTGTATTTTTTTTTAATTTTTATTTGTCCATACTGTTCTGTCAATCCCCCTTTCCCTTGCTCCCACCACTAACTCTCATTAACATTTACCATCAATACTATCAGTGTGAGTGATGATGTCCATACCAACATCGACGTAAACAAGTTCATCTTCCAGGTGTTCCTTGTATCCACCATGCACTAACCATCAAAGAGCGCGTGCGCCGTGTAAACAGGAAGACAAACAAACCTGGGGAGGTAGGTGAGTGGCCTTGCTTGGACAACTCCTGCTCTCGATTCTAGACACAGACGGAAATTTTGTCTCAACACTCGTAGAGAGTTCCAGACCTACACCCGAGTGAATGTTGACACAAACTGTTGTTTGTCCAGTGTTGTTGATGTTGTATGAAAGCTAATGTCAAAGGCTGAGTCGTGAGATATTCGGTTTTGTTGGAACAAAACAGTTTGGCAGTGCGACTGTTGCTGACTGTTTGTGATGGGAGAAGGGGAGGGAGTGAGAAATGGGGAGATATGAAGGCAGTGTGTGGAGGTGGGCTTAATTTATCGTTTATTCACTGGGGCTTTTAGGGCTGCATATCTGACCTTTGCTATCCATCATGGAGGCCGCAGTGGAGTCGTTCAGTTAACGATGCTGGGGTGGGCTACATGAACCGCCTTGCCCACATCAACACCTCATAAATTACATCGAGGGAGAGGACTTTGTGAGCCTAAGAAGATGATACATTTATGAAAGCCAACCCTTGAAATTGTAGATTTTATTCATCTCTCTAATATACATATACATGGTCAAAGGGGGAGCAGTCCGGCTTTTCCTTTGATGAATAATTAGAAAACTCATGAACTAGTGGTTAGAGAATTGAAGTGCGAATGAGAAGGCACACAGTTAGGAGGTTCGATACCCGTATGGCGCAGCATACTTTTCCTTAATTTATGCTGTTGTGGAGTGGGTACCAGGAGTAGGTAAGGTATCGAGGGTGAGAAGATGAACACCACCCGAACAAAATCTAGTCCCGAAATAAGTGCAGTTTAAGTAAGGTCACATGACTACTTTTGATTGCAGTGTCAAGTGAGAAATTTATTAAACTGACATGGTTTTTTTTTTTTTGGTTTTTTTGGCATATGGCTTTTGTCTCTATTGGCTGTTCAAAGTGAAACATTTGTCCATGTTTATCTTTAACCATCATGTAACAACTTCGCAGGATTTTTTCAAATGTTTGTCCATATTTCCTCCCTGTCTAGAATGGCCTTAAGGAGAAAACCATTCATGTAACCGCTCACATTGTTGCAGAGGCAGGTTGTAGGTTTCTTTGAATGACACGTGACGTCTCTTCGTGTGGTCGCCAAGGGAAACCAACGAGCAAGTGGTTGCCCGGGCGAGGATGGCGATCCCCTTGGCGACTGACTGGTGGAGGAGAGCAGTGGAGGGCTGAAGTGTTCATGTCGCAGCCAATCTTGGAAGCGTTCGTCACTTGCAAATATCCGGCAAAAAAAAAAAAAAAAAAACCCTGAACGGAAGTGAGAGCAGACAATGAAAATACTTTCCTGTTTCCTCACACCCTGGAAGATGAGATGGAGGTGAAGGGTTTTAGTACACTGCCAAATGGCTGAGACTTTCCTTCCTTTCCAAGTGTTAGTGTGTGTACTAACACGAGCTGTACTAACATGTTTGACTTATTGTGCAAGTAAGCTCTTTCTCCCTCTCTCTTTCTCTCTCTCACACACATACATCTTGAACATTTACAGTCCTGAAAGCTCATCCCTCGAAAACACAAGTCCCTCCTGGCTAAACCTCCGCAGTAAGCCGATCTTTAGTCTGTAGTCGGCAATTTCAGAGCGGAGGTTCCAGACCCTCCAGTGCTTGACCTCATGCGGTTGCCAGAGCAACGAGGACGGCTATGTTTCGTTTGGCATCTTGTGACGTGAAGACCTGTCCTCCTTCGCACGTCACCCTCCAGCAGGAGCGACAACTCGCAATATCGTACAAATCACTGGAAAGGTCACGTGCATCGTTTGTTGTCTCGTGGAGGACCTGCGCATAGTCTGTGTCATTTCTCTTGACAGCCTCCTGGACTACAAGACTTTAAAAAATCGTTTGCAGCATCGAGCTCCAATTTTTTTTTTTTCGCTATGTAGAATTATGTGCTCACAACTCCTCTTCGATTTTATCGATTTTTTTCTTTTACTTTATTGCCCTTGAGGGGCAGAACCTCGTGGAGGCAATTCACACAGGTTCCTGTGTAAAACTGTTTTTTTTTTTTTTTTTTTACTGAGCCGCCATCTGCTGACTGAAAAGAGGCGGAAGTGACGCACAGACAAAGACTGTTACGTTCGGTAAGCGTCACACAGGTTTCTGAGTCCAATTTTTTTTTTAACTGAGCCGCCATATGCTGAGGGAAAAGAGGCGGAAGTGACGCACAGATAAGGATTGTTACGTTCTGTAAACGTCACAGCTCACGTGACATGTGTCTTCCGTCAGCTACTTCTGCAGACACTAAACATCCTTCATTAAAAAATTAGCGAAGTGTTTACGGCTTGTACAGTGATAAATGTGAAATGTCCCTCATTTCAAAAATAATGAAAAAAATCATGGCGTTACACATGATAAGCTAATAGCATCAAGTATTTTGTTTATTTGTTTATTTAGTCTCAAGGAGGTTATTTCTCATGTTTACTAAATCAATTGGTACTTCTTTGTACTTCTGGAAATGAACTAGCAACAATTGACAGACGATGGCACCCTATGAAATAACTTGAAAGTTGACATCAGATAAAAGAGAAAAATACTTTAAAGGAAAATTAATGCAACACAAGAGGGGAACAGATGAAGTAGTAAATAATTTGTAGAGAAAATAAAAATGGATGAGCAGCCTATTAAACCATACTACTTATTTCTTAACAAAATTATGTGACAGGAAAACGATAAAATTCTATTCATTTGTTTTCATTCCTCTTTTACACTCCTCATCTCTCTCAGATTTTCACAGACTCATGCCTGCAGCATCACCTCGCAGGAGCCATAGAATAAACTTGCTCTGTACCTGATTTTAGGAAGTATTCAAACATATTTTTAGCTTCATTAGCATGAGAAAAATCTCGGAAACAAGTGACAATGTCAGGGCGCAGCAGCTGGAGGGACCAGAGAAAGTCCTAATATTTCACTGTTATCAGATGGTCATCAGATGGTCATCGAATAAGGACAGACATTATTTGTCTAGTACCAGGCCACTTAACTGCGACAGCCTCTGGAGAGAAAGAAAGTTCGGGATGAACAGAACTGCCAATCAACACGTGGACCGTGGAACTAATGATATTCTTCCTCCTTACGGGATCTGGTGTCTGAACAAAGTTCACCCAGACTCGTATACATGACATCAGGGCGTTTCCTTGGGGTTCTCCGGGGGCTTCAGTGAAAGAATAACTAATCACAATCTTTAAAAAACCATCGATTTTTGGAAAAGGCATTCAGAAACCAGTCTGTAAACTAGAGTTTGAAGTGGTCATGGCTGACCTTAGCACTAACTTGAACTTTCTGTCCATTTGGACAACTCGTTACACAACATCAAATATTATAATCGAGTTCAGTTTCTTTTAAATTTAATATCTCGTCCAAGCCCGACATTTTCCCGGAGATGATCTGGAGGTGAAGCTGCAAGCAACCATTACAGTGTTGCATGCTGGGTGTCGTGTCTTTGGGAAATATTGCAACCTTCCAGCGATGCTTGACACCCACTGTCCTTAATTGTCATGGACGAAATTTATTTATGGCCACATTTTACATTTAAAGCTGGCCGATGGGGTTTGCTTTCTTAAATAGTCTCGCTAATGCTCCCCCCTGCAAGAGGCCACAAATCACGTGATGCAGTCGGTGGCTCTCGCCCACTTCTCAAGCAGCGCGAGGCAGTCGTCTCAAATTCTACATCCGCGCATGTCCTTTTACTGCCTTCCTGTTTCCAGTCTTTAGAAGGTTTGAGTAGAGGTCTGTTGCTTATGGAAGAAGGGTTCATACCTTTGCCATTTTTAGTCATTAGCAGGAGAAGGGAAGCTGGCAGGAGATATCTCAAATTGCATGACAAAAATAAAACTGATCTCGAGACGTTTACGTGCTGACCATTGTTGTGGGATGTAGTGATGGGGATGTTAAGCCATGGGAGCAGCCCCTACTAACTTGTGAACATACCTATTTACAATAATGATAGAAAGACCTTCATAGCCTATTTCTCTACAGGAAGGCGAGCTTGATATTGCGAGGGAGAAGAAAGGACAGGAAAAAGTCCGGAAGACAAAGATGGACGTCACGTTCAGGTTAACATACACTTACATTGTTAGTTAACAATGCTTACCTATTAACGTACCTATCTGTGACGATCTCCTGGTGTGCAAATACGGTTATCTCCCTCCACAAAAGACATTTTATAAATGTAAGCTTATTTGAAAAAGGTGAACACTTTTAAGTCTGATTATCCACCAAGGACTGAATATCTTCCGCTGGCCTGGTTTTTGTACGATCTTGTAACTGTTTGTTGTCGCGTGCAATGTCCAAACATTTTGCCAAAAATGCAGGCATGAACGTTTCCTATGGAATGAAAAATAGTTAAAAATATTCCAATCAGCTAGTCAAACCTAATAATATTTTTAGGATTATTTTCCCTTTTTTCAAACAGCATCAAGTTGGAACCGCAGAATACGCCATCGGCTTTGACCAACATATTCCTTGACCCTAAAGAAAATGTGTCTTCAAAGATTTCAATTATTTATTTAATTAAACATTGAAGGCTTTTTTAATGTTTAGACCAAAGTTTCGACGCAAAGTAGAATCAGGTCGTTAAACTGTGTTTGGCTTTTGTCATTGCCCGCGAGCGAGTTCTGTAAACAGTGGCTGTACTTCCGGCGCTGAGCTCCTGGTCTGCTGTGTCTCTGCTTTTTGGCTGGAGTTTTAGCCCTTGCTATTTTCTCTGCTCCATTTGATCATGAAAGTGGATAACACAAAGCCGCAGGATGTGTCTGTGTGTCTGTTGTTTTCTTGCTGTTATCTACGCCATTGATGGGTGAGTTGTCGGTCTCTAGATGTACCACCTCCAGTAAGCCTTACTTGCCATCCGCCATGATCGAGAAAACCCAGTCGCTTCGAAACAAAATGGATTATCTGCACGTACGGTTAGTATTCTGTGCTTCTCAGAAACCTGAAAGAAGGAATAACTGACTCTCAAGATTACTCTGAGGCCAGAGACTGGAATGTGTTTGTTGACACTTTGTCTGATGTCACCAAGCCGGCTGCGAGGCTGACTATATTAATTCTATCAGATTACATCAATCTATATCAAGACGCGGCTGTAACCATCAGAGTTTATCCCACCAAGAAGCTTTGGGTAACAGCTACTCACATGGCTGTAAAAGAAGTCAAAAACGCCTGTTGTAAACAACAAAATTGTGTGACTTTTGTCCGGTTTCAGTAACACCTGGTGTTGACGGTTAAACGCCCACAGTTTCCGGCCAAACGTCTGTAAAAGCAGCACAGACGATAAAAATAGTAACATAATCAACCATGTGACATCGATAAGAAAGATCAGCAGCTCGACACAACACCTGAGAAAGATTGAATTGTAAATATCAGATGGATCAACATGGGAACTAATCATTTAAAATAAATGTCATTTCTACTTTTCCTGTTTGTTTGTTGTTCGCGATTTTCTGAACGCCATGTTAATATAACGTGTTGCAGTTCGAATAGAAATCTGATTTTTAGTCGTTGACCGGTCATTTTGTGTCTAAAATGTGTTTGACATCCAGTGTTTGTGGCTAAAGTGTGTTTTAAATCCAGTGTTTGTGTCTACAGTATGTTTGAGACCCAATGTTTGTTTCTGAAGTGTGTTTGAGATCCAGTGTTTATTTCCTTTTCTTTCACTTTCTTTTTTGTCTTCCACACTTGATTTATTCTTCAGTTTTATTTCTTCCATTTTTCTGTTTATCTGCTCTTTCAGCTGTCTCTCATTTATTAATGTTTCCTTATCTACTCCACTGCATTACATGGTCTTCTTTTCTCCATCCTTTAAAGATATTTCCGATAAAAGTTTGTGTTTAGAAAGATAAAGGTCCTTTAAACACATCTGGCCTGAAAGAAATCGATGCTTCTCACAATGTTTTTTAAAAGCTAGCCTGTCCATTTTGTGTGTGTTTTTTTTTTTTTGGTGTGTTCCAGTCCCTATTTCAGAGGCGTGATGAGCAATTCCTGCAACTGCAATTTGTAGAGTTACTCCCTGGAAAGTTAAAGGTCGTCGTTGGCTTCAGTTGCGTCTTTTCCTCTAACGAGACACGAACACGGGAAAAAAAAACCCAACACAATTTACATTTTTCTTTACTCAGGGTTAAAAAATATTCTGCTTTGTTGAGAAGTGGTGGTAGGATTCCCACAAAAATAGAACCAAAGATCTACATGTTTGCACAGTTTTTATTGAGTTTTTTTTTTTAAATAGTATTTTTGGATGCCTCCTGGTGGAATAGTTCTTGTCCACTGCGACCATCTTTTTACCTGCCAGTGCACCTCTCCACTCGCTCCTCTAGTTTTCATTATCTTCATAGCCAACTAGTTCCATAACCTCCAGCTTTTATAGCCAACCAGCAACACAATTACATTAAGGTGCGGTTTATAATACCGAAATCTGTTCCCCATCACAAGTAAAAAGAAAAAAAAAGAGGAAGAGATATTAGGTTACATTAATTTTACATCCTTCGGCGCGGCCATAATTCTCACTGGTTTCAGAACACTGCTTTTGCACTGGGGTCTGACAGCATACTGTGAGACTGGCTCTGCTAGCCCCAGGCTTGCTGTTTCACAAAATGAGTAAGCCTGGCCATCCAGTCTCAATACCCAGGTCGAAAATTGCAATACTATGAAATCCCACTTCGTAAGAAATACATCGCCTGGAAACATATTCCCTAAAACCACATGGCTGTCCTGTCCTTACATCAGGGTGATTGAGGACATGGCCTCAGTTTACCATAATTTCTGAAGCCTGCAGTCTGAGCAATTTTGATATTAATTTTGCAAACAGCTATATTTAAAAACCGACATTTTTTTTAATCTGTGTAATTGGATAAACATCTGTGTAAATCATATGTGTAAATATCCAATTATGTTAATAAGAAGAGACCTGTGTAGAATTTGTTTGCTCAAGTATTTATGTTAAAAATACTCATCTTGTGGGGATTTTTTGTTTGTTTGACCTATTCAAAGTACTCTGGATTTGAGAGAAAGATTGGAGAGTAAACAACTTGTCCATCAGACAAGGAGACTGGTCCTGCTAAGAGTACATCGTGACACGTGGACATCTGTACTTTAACAGGCTGTGCCCGTGGCCATGTCTGCACGTGCATGTCGCCATGGTTTCCTCCAGACTTGACAGACTTCTTGTCAGCTGCGATTGAAGTATCCACTAACCCCTGGTGCTCACACGCAAGCTATTTGTTCTCGAGTGGGTGTCCGCTGATGATACAGGAGAGTGGTTTCCGCCGAACACTTCGATAGGAACAGCTTCAGAAGCCTCACACACTCAGACACCTACTCGTACATTCATAAGTTATGATGATGGTGATGATGATGGTGGTGATGGTGGAGGAGGAGAATGAATGTTGAGAATAAATAAATTACGATGAATAATTATGTAATTCGTGATCACATTGCAAGTTCTGGAGACCACCCACAGCAAGGTGCAGACTGTCTTCTCCTGTAACCCTCCTCCACTCCTCCGCTCAGAGACATAGTCACGTGACCTGGTGGCAGTTCAGGTACAGCGGCGAGCCATTGATTTTGTGACAAGAAAACTGCTGCATCTGGATGGCTGCTCTCTAAACGTCAAACAAATTTGCTGTAGAGCTCTTTAGTGACAGGCCAGGATCCGCACACCATCTGTGTTTCTTTGTTTATTTGTTTTGCGCTCTCGGCAGACGACGTTATGTGACTGAGGTCACGACTGGGTCACGACAAGGTGTATGGAGCTGTGAGAGCATCCACTTTGCTGTACTCACGATTCCCTGGTCAACTTCCGGGAATGAATTATTTCTCGGATTAGAAAACGTTCGATAACAAGATTATCCAAACGGGTTTTATTTCCGTGTGGAGGTCAGTTAAGTAACGAGCGTGCTACTCGTGAGAACAGAGAGAACAGAATTTTAAAAAATACGAAGAAAACATGTTTATATTATTTTTGTTTTGTTTTGTTTACTGGCATTAGAGGACCTGAAGAATGGTGCTGATCCTTTTACCACAGAGGATTTTCTGGGGGAGTAGGGACCATATTCAATCCTAACGAATCTCTTTGATGTGAATTGTTTTCTCTCAACCCTAATATTGAAACCGGAAATAGCTTTCAATTTACGAGCAAAGACAATTTTTCACGAAATGACCCACGCTTTAGAAAATACAAAAGCATTATTAATCAAACAAAACCTCCATTGACAGAAGAACCTGTCTTTTCAACATTCACAACGACGTAGATGATGACGATGATGACGACGACGGTGGTGGTTGTGGTGGTGGTAAAAAATAATTAGTAAAAAATGAATCCGCATTTAGGAATAAGTACATCGAGGCACATTTCTCCACCATCCATGTCTCAACCTCATCCCTGAACTGTCTTTGAGCTACTCAGTCCCTGGATCATTGACAGACACGTCCTGTGGTGGTACCAACAGCACCGGAAGTTTATCCTGGGTTCCAGCAATCGAAATCGGTCATCCTCGTCACCTCTCTCGCCGGCTGAGCTTATGAGCAGACGACTCTGGTATTCACAGCGTCCATTCATCTGAAGCTTGTCTCGCGCTTCACAAAGGGAACTAACTGCATTTGTCGATGCAGTAAATTGCCTGGACGTCCACCGACTCCCAAAGATTTGGCGGTCACGGTGGCTGATGTGCCCTACACATCGAATCAGGGAAAGTGCCTCTGCCGAAAGTTTATTCCCAAGGGGGGATAAATCTGCGTAATTACGGCCATTTCTCGGAAAGGGGTTCAACGTGACAAAAGAAAAAAAATGTCTTTTTGAAGCTTCACGAAACGCAACTGATTACAGAAGACGCACAGTGTCTGGACCATCCATGAAAGAAATATGAAATATGAAAGATATGAAAGAAAACATGAACACACATAAAAGAACGCATGTATATGAACATACAAACAATCGAAAACACACAAAAACACACAAGCACACGCATTGGGAAAGCATAACAGAGAGAGAGGAAGACAGAAAGAACCAGCAGCTTCTCGTACAACTGTACGACATCTTCATGCTGTCTGCTCCGACAAGACAGAATGGTGGTTGTGATTTTCTCCAGAACCTTTCCGTTCTTAGTTCCGGCTCCTCCCCCTGCCAGCCTTTACCCTCCCCCTCCCCTAACTGCAGCTAGGCACGTGTTAAGGAGTGACAGATGTTAGTGCTACTGGAGGTTGCTGAAGCAACGGCCGGAGGTTCCGAGACTGCAATACTTTTTCTCCTCTGATGGTGTGCATGTAGCTCCATGACACAGCCACTTGCGGCCTCAACGGTTCTGACGTCACTAGCTATTCGAAACAAATCGAGTGGCAAAGCCAATTTTGCAACGGATTTTTTTAAATGTCTTCTGCAGAAAAAATCTTTTTCTGGGCTTGGTTTTTATTTTTGTTTTTAACCTCTTGGGCTGTAGTTTGGGTAAAGGTCTGACTTGAGACGCATGACACTGTACACATGCTGATTTGTTGGGACTGGCTGTATGAACAAACTGTATTTAAAAGACAGATGAGAATATTCCTCTACAAAAAAACTGGTTCAAAGGCATTGGATTCACTAGTCACTTCACTTGAATTAACAATCTTAAACGAACCAAACTAGGAAAGGGATTGATAGCTTTCTATACGGGGGCTATATTTGACTGTTTATCCAGAATTAAAATATTTTTGAATATTTAGAATATCACTAAAAGCAATCGAGTGACAGAAGAATGGAGAGACAAGAAAAAAGATGTTAAGTTCTGTTGGATTTTTTATTTTATTTTCATGGCACTGATTTTATCTCTCCCAATGCTGTTCAAACGTTTTTTTTTTTTCAAAACATCTCGTTAGTTCTTCAAGTTTTTTGTTCTCGAAGGTTCTAAAATATTTGATCACCCAGCATCCACTAGATGGCTTACATACGTCATCACCCCCTCTCTCCCACGGACATGGACTTCCGGTTCTCTCCTACTCTGATGGGAGCACCTTGCCTCTGTTCTTGTCACTGTCTGACTTTAATGAAGAGTGACTGATCCTCTACAATGTCCTTTGATCAAACGAAATGTTTCCATGATGTTGTTTGTTTCTTTTCTTTGCAAGCTTGCAATTCTAAGATGCGCTGTTATTTGTCTTTGCTGTTGTAGTTTGAAAATATGGACACCGGAAATGGGTTTCTCTGTGGGGGAAAAAAAGGAAGAGGCTGTTGGAATCGTTACTCTTCCTGAAGGAGGTAACGTTCTGCTCCTGCTCCTCGGTGACATCATGCAGTCAATAATATTTCCGAATTGTCTCGCTAGGTGGCTCTGTGTGCCTCACACCCTTTCTCTCTATTTGTTTACCTTAAAGAGTCAGTGCAGTGAATTTTTTCTAATGACTGTAAAAAAATTATTTTCTGTTCTCGAGACACAGACCTAAAAAAATGCCAACAAAATTGTGATGTCCCCTTAATACACACATATACCTAGTTCACATATCTTTCTAATCAAGGCCTTCAAAGCATCCATTGTACATCCATGTACAGTCCTGCCGTCAGTCTTGTTGACCTGGACCGGTGATTAGTGATGTGTGCTGGAATGTATTTTGAGAACGGAGGAAAGCTACTCACCCAGATTGTGGGAGGGTTGAGTTTCAGTTTGCAGTAACTAAGAATATCTCAAGGCAAAGATTTAGGGAAATACTGTCTTTACATACATTTTATACATTAGAAACAAATGTATACCCTCCTAGTCCTTTAATATATCAGCAGCTTATCTTCTGCCGTCTGTTGAAGAGACGATAATGTTTCAAATCAAAGTGAAATAAATTCTTTTTTTTAAAAAAGAGAAAAAATTTTATTTTCGTTGAAGAGAACTTGTGTACTCAGGGACCAGTAACGAGATTCTGATGTACATGTACTGTATGGTTGATTTAAGAGAAGATGTTTTAGAGCATTAAAAGGTAAAAATCGTATTTATATATGAAGGATTAAGTTAATTAACGAAGTTCACATTTTTCAGCACTTTTAGTAATGTGCGTGTCCTTTCTCTCTCTCACACACACAAGGCATTTCTTCAATAAATTCTCTAAATCAAATAACAACATTAATTTGATAATGCTTCCCATTTGATTACGATAATGTTTGGCTGAGAGAAGCTTTTCGGTGATAAGATAAAATTTAATTTGCTTTCTCTTCACTAAGTTACTTTATCTAATTTAACATGACAACATTGATTAGTAATGCAGGGTCTGAATAAGTAACAAGTTTTATAATCAGGTTTTGTTATAATTACATCTCTTTGAAGTCTCATAGCTCACCCGTGGGCGTGGGGGGCTTCTTCGGCTAAAAATGTTTAAAATATCAATAATTCTGCTAAAGGAAGTTAGTAATGAATGTTAGAAATAAAATTCTTACATAGAATGTCATTACGAGTCACGTGTTTGTGTTTTTAAGACCCACAAGACTAACAAGACTCGGTTTTCTCCTCTCTGAAAAATTGCTTTCTAAAATCACGAAAGCATGTTTGCTGTCGTCTGCTTTGAATGGTCTCCCTTAAAAGCTTTATAACTACACCTGGTCCTGACCATCGTGTACCGGGGTATGTTTCTTCGTCTCCATGGCGTTCCTTCCTTCTTTCTAATGAAAAGAAAACCGTGGACATGTAGAGAAATATTCATCCATTTGGCATGACCTTTGCACAAAGTAGGATGACTGCTGCAATTTTACTGTTTGTCGTCTGCTTCAGAGAGTGGTAAGCTTCTTGTTTTGAAGGAAATTCTACCAGTACTGGACTGTGTGAAGAAAGACAGATCCGGTAGTGGTGGTGGTGGTGGTGGTGGCGGTCTGGTGTGGTGATGGTGGTGAAGCTTGAATGATGACCGAGAGAACGCGGCGAATATTCTTGTCGCTTTTGATCGATTCTACCTGTCTTGTCTGTCTCTTTACTTGTCATCATAATCATGATCTGACAATACAACTAGGAGATCAACACAACAATCTGCACTTAGCATTGTAAGGCTATTCATCATCAGTCCCTAAATCCTTTTGGAGACATCCTGGAAAAATCTTACGATACTTCCTTATCATGTACATCAGTTCTTTGTCATTCTCTGGAAGAAGTAAGAAAAACGAGGAAAGAAAGAGAAAAAATAAAAATAAACAAGAAAAATAAAAGAAAGAAAAAAGAAGGAAAAGAAACAAGAAAGGAAGAAAAAGAAATATTTTTATAGCTCATTTCCTCAAGTGTACGCAGAGGCACAATTTGTGTTACGAAAAGAAAACCAAACTAAAACATACAATTATATAATTATTCAAAATTAACATACACACACTAGATTAAAACACATGCACAACGAATACACAGAGACACGACACCACAGCTTCAAATTATAGGAGCAAGATATCGAAGTCAAGGGGAGATGGAGAGATGGGGGAAGGTTATGTTCAAAGACTTGTTTGAAATTGTGTTTGGCATGAACTTCCAGGGTCGAGGTTTGAAATCAGAGCCTGGGACAGGAGGCAGGAGGCCACAAAGAACTCTTATCAGGAAGTCAGTCGGCTAGTTGACAGACACAAATCCGAAATCAAATGAGTGAAAAATGTAGTGAGGAGGTACATGGTCTGTAGAGCAGAAAATGTGAAGATTGCAGGGTCTGAACCCTTAGTGGACGAAGAGGTCTGCAGGCGCAAACATAGAGGAACAGTCTACAAATGAAGTAAACGGGGCGACAAACTCACAGACAACAGGAGACACCCGACAGGAGACAGACTCACCGGCGAAATTCAAGGAGAGTTGGTAGGGGTAAGGAACAGTATTCTCACTTACTGGCCTATCTACTCTAACCTGTTGAAATTTGATTGAAAACTGAGATTTCTGAAAATGATGCTCAATGTGATAACTAGCACACCATCATGTATGCTCTCCTGTTCTCCTGTTCCACCTGTGCAACTTTCTCTTTGATACAGTTAAATGCATAAGGTAGTTCCCGCACCTATAAATATACATCACTAGATAATTTTTACATTCAATTAAACACGATAGCTTCACTCATCTTTATTTGTAAACAACGCACAGACGCCATTTTTGCCGAGGATTGTGGTCTTTATTGACATGAAACATGAAACAAGTTACTCGTGCCACTGCTTGACTTCACAACTTTGAAACAGGTTCATTATTTCGACTGGTATATTTATTACGGCAAACAAGCAACAAAAATATATATATATATAGGATAAACTCACAACTTTGAGTGAGGCTATGGAAAGCGAGCTACCGTTTAGCAATAGATGGAGAGAACATTAATCTTTCAGTGAGTTCGGCAAGAAGGAGATAGGTGTGTGTGGTGAGCTTCTGACTTGAATCATCTACATGTCTGCAAGTTTTATCTTACCAATGGAGCAGACATGATGAAGAGTTCCACAAGGATGCATGAGAAAAATGTCATTTTCCATCTAGCCTGCCGGATGATAGGTCCTGCAGTGTCTCTGCCTCCTGAATGACCTCTCACCCCGAGGGAATTCAGGAGGACGTCTCTTACAGGTTCAACGATGAGCATCAATAACAACATAAACTAAAAAGTATGGGGTTTGGATTAAATACCACACTGTCTAATAGTGTGTTTGATAGATTGATACTAACCCTCCTCCCGAAAAAAAAATATATTAACCATCTGAAATCAACAGAAATATCGTTTGGTGTCAAACTTTGTTCTTTCACGTTTTCAAACAATCTGAGATTGGCATAATGCATCGCAACTGTTCGACAGCTTTTTGTAATGAATCACAAACACCGTAGACTTATCATCAAGAGGTTGGTAATGATTTGAGTCATTTTAAAAACAGTATCACTTGCTCAAGTTTTCCAGGTTTAACAATTCTGGTTGAAAACAGTCAACACGATACACAGCAAGAATCGGAGCATATCAGCTGCAACAAAATATTGCTGTCCGAGAGCGATAATTATAATTAGTAAAATCTCCTACACAATTTTGTGCAATTATTTTAAAACAATCAAGTGAATTTGACCGTTGCTTTCCTCCACTCCATTCTTCCCTCCCTTCCCACGTTCCCCTGTAACGGCATAAGGTTCGTGAAGTCACTTGCCTCCAGAACAAGAGTTCCACAAAAAGGAAGATCATAAAAACCTTTGCCTATCAATCACATTCGATTCTCAGCACACATTGCAGCTTGGTTAACTTGTCCAAAAGTGTATTTGGCATGCAAAATGTGAAGGACTTCATGATAACAGATTGTTTAAACCCATTTATGACAATTTGTACTTACAGGGCTGCAGGCAAGAGCCTGGACATTGTCAGCTTAGTCATTGGTTGTCTCGGCATTAAAAACTAAATGAAAGAAAATGCTATTTAGTATTTTTTGATGGACATTACATTAATATTTTAGGCTTAGTATAGGATAAAATTTTGACATTACAGATGCAATCTACAATAGCCTGTAGATGCTTTTGTGGTATAGTTGTCTTTTTTTTCTGGTCAGCATCGTAAAGGACAACTCCCGACTAGATAAGCCTTGCAGAGTCGAAGGCAGTGTACTTTAAATTATACTGTCTTTACTGGACTTGTTCCTTCCTTGGCTGTAAGGCCTTCAAGTTCATTTGCCTCACAAAGATGCATGATGGAGAGGCAGTTTGGTCCCTACCGACAATTTGTGAACACGCACTTTCATGAACAAGGTCTGACCTTCCCCCGAGTATTTGCTCTCCTTGTCCTTCTTGCTAACTTAAATCATTTTTTTTTTGGACTTGCTATTCACATGGAGTCTTTGCATCACTAATGAACTATTCCAGTTGTGAAGAGCCTTTTCCTTAGAATTATTCTCTAAGTAAATATGGGCAATAAACACATTTGGTAAATAAACGAAGACTAGCTTTCAACCACGAAGAGCAGTTGGAGAAAAAAAGTCAAATTAAGAGAAGGAAGAAGACTTTCCTCATTAAAAACGTGTTCACCGACTCCAGTTTCATTTCATAAAGCAAACAAAATGGCAGTTAACTGCAGTTTGCTTGATAACGATTAGTTTATTTTGTACCACACTGAAATAAGAAAAAAAAAGACACAAGGCAAAACTTAAAATACACCAACTATGCTATCAATAACAATGTCAGTGTGTTTTGCACAGAGAAGAAAAATGAGACAGTTGGCCTGTTTATGAGACAGTAAAAAGAATCAATTTCGCTCGAGCTAACAGGGCTAACAGTGATTCCAACAGAGCTAACATTGATTCCAACAGGGCTAACGGTGATTCCAACAGGACTAACAGTGACTCCAACAGGACTAACACCATCAAGCTTCGGCGCTCGTCTTTGTTACACCTCCGAAAAGAGTTGATGAAAAGGTGAGAGGTGACACTCAGTGTTACAGGTCGTCATCTGCATCTTGATGCATCTTTGAAATGTCCTGCTGCAGTAGCAGAGGGCAAGCTAAACACGGCGATCGGTGAGTCAATAAGGGCGGGGTCATAGGTCGGTCTGAGGGCCATCTTCCTCTCAGTAAAACAGTTTTACGCAGCTTTGCCTTTCCGTCAAAACATCAACAATAATGATGATGAAGATGATGATAATGATGATGATGATGAGGAGGAGGAGCAGGAGGAGGAGCAGGAGGAGGAGCAGGAGGAGGAGCAGGAGGAGGAGCAGGAGGATGATTTATGTGTACTAATTTGAAATACACAATTATTTTTTAGAAAGAGACCTAATTTAAAATAATAAAAGGAGTAGTTTTTATGGCCATTGTTATTACTGTTGTTAAACGACAAACACAAAGTCTTTCCACAATTCTACTCTGAAATTCTTCACATCTTTGGAAACATTAGGAAGCATGAGTCAGGTCCTGCTCTATAAATAGCCACGATATATTTATCGTTCAGTGATTTTATTTATTTATCAATTTTTTATTTATTTATTGCAAATTGAGCTCAACGGGTTGTTTAAAACTGTTGTTTGTAACATGCATTATTTTCTCACTATCATCAGTTAACTCACACATTAAGCTATTGAGGTCATGCGCTAAATATATCACATTCACTGAGGTCAAAGAAGCAATATTTATGTCTATTAAATACCTATCTTTAAGGGGCAAGCCTTCATACAGTTATTGTTACTGAAATATAGCTCACAAAATGCAATGTCAGGTGGAAGCTATAGGACTGGACACAAGCAATAACATTGATGATTAATGGGATACAGTTAATGAGTGGAATGTCCGTCAACTGTGAAGCAACAAACTGCAGAAAAAAGTGTTAATTTTTATGACTTATTACAATGTGTTGACATCGAACGATGGTGGGTTTTTTTTTCTTTTAAGTTCACTATCGGACCACTATACTAAACGCTGTTTTGAAATAAATAAATTTGATAATAGTGTTTAAGTCTAGATATGAAAGAAGAGCATCAAAATAGCAAAGCCTGAATTCAATGAGATGTTTCCTTCCAGAAGTATTTGTCGAATAAACCTGACCTGTCCTTAGTATACTCAACATTCCTGTCACTTCTATTGTCTTCTATTGTCAGGATGTAAATCTTCCAGAGACATCTGAACAACCCACACAGTCCGCTGTTTGACAAATCAACTAAAAAGCCGACTAGTGGTTTGCTGCCAGAGGTTCTACTGATTACAGGTCTGCATCCTTTATTTCACATCTCAGTCTGAGAAGACAGGACCTCTGTGACTGGAGTCTGCCCCTGTTCATCACATGACCCTGGGGTCAGGCAACAGTTTCTGTTCACTTCAGTCTTGGAGCACAGTTACAATGTGCGAGACAGAAAACCATGTTCCCTACCCAGCATATTGCAAGATACACGTGTGCAAACAGGCAAACTGGTCAGGTGAATCTAGTAACAACCAAAGGAAACACTGGTAGACATCATCATGCAAACGGTTTGTGCTGGGGGTTCATTTGTCACACACCTTTAGACACTCATAAGGATTTATGAAGGACAATATCTGAGTTTATTTAGGAGGAATATTCTGGTTCATCAAGCTTAGACTGCAACAAACTCTGCTGTCTAGTAAAATATTGCCTCCTGATGATTTTCTAACATAAATAATCCACTGAGTTTTCATTTGACTCATTTAAGAAGGCTAAAATAAAATTGAAAGTAAAATAGATGTCGCATTCATTGTCTTTATCTTTCTTTCTCTCTCGAGCTGCTTCTTTAATTTCTTTTTTTTTTTTTTTTGTCCATCTTTCCTCTATTTCACCTACTTTTCCTTCTCTTTGTTGCACCAGTGTTACATTGTTAGGTTTGGCGTTGACCAGAGACACATGGTTATACATAAAATTAACATATATATATAATGTCAACTTATAATCCTCCAAACCAATGTAATGGTGAAACGCATCAGCCATCCACCCTCCTCCCCTTCCTCCCTACAGCCCACTCCCCTTCCCTAATTCTTCCTTTCTTTCTAAGTAAAACAAAATGCTTTGTGGTAACCGGAAAGTTAATCATATTGCTTGCAAGGATACACTGAATGAGGGATTTCAATACACAGGATGGCTAGGGTTCCCTACCCATGGACTGATACAAGGTCTGTTCTAAATAATTTACACGGCAATGCTCACCTCATTAAACTCGAATTAATTAGCTGATTTCGTTTGTGAAGTTGTACATTTTACATAGTTCCACTTTTCTTTTCGGTTGCGCAGAAAAAACAAAACTGAAGCCAGTCTGAAAATAAAAGCTGAAAGGCATGGGACTGTGTTTGCCAATGGTAGGTCGGGTTCATCCAAGAAAGACATTTTGTATTGACAGAACGAAACAACGCCACACCTCAACACCTCATATAACTATATATATATATACGACATCCAGCCCTCCCTCTATAATCCAAATTGTGAAAATATCTTCCATCATTACTGATAATTTTATCCATCGAAAATAAGCAATCAGATATAAGATCCGATACTCAAGAGAATTGCTTTAATAAACAAACAACATGATGTATCTTTGTATCATTAACTCATTTCTGTAGTCGTTACTTGAGCATACAACAAAGAAGTTTCCTCGGAAACTTTCTGCATGTGGCAAACCATTCACATTCTAATGTTTTAAACAACTTATAGCGGGGTATCAATACAAATAAATGCCTGCTGCTAGTATGATACATAGAGATCAACGGTTGATAAGAATTCTTTCATTAGTTCCTCCTGTAAAACAGTTCCCCCCTCTGTATGTCCAGCTGCTGTGGGCATGAGAATACCTATCAAAATATCACCCAGTAACAAATGTGGGCACTTGACAGTCTCTGTCTCTTGTATTTTGATAACATCGTGGTTGCAACCTCAAACCATGACCTGTAGGTATGGTGCTGTCCCCAGCTGGACATTGTGTTGGCGGCTAGTGTGTTAAGACTGGACAAGGAGGGTTGACTATATACACTGATTGGTTCTACACGCTCTTCTTCCCCAGGGCACAAAATTCTAGCCGCGACAATTCTATGTGCTATCAGTCTGGAGAGGTCATTGGGATTGGTCATGTTCATGGATGTGATATTGCTGTTGATATATTTACATTCGTTAATTTATTTTCTGGCATTTACCATTAATCGAAACTAAATTAAAGATGGACACTGTACGGTATCCATTGTTTTCACAGTGAAACTTATAAAGAGAAGATAATAGCGGGTATATAGAATTTTTATTCACCTTCCCCCGCTGGTGACAAGTAAAACAGCAACGGTCTGGTATTTAAAATAAAGGTTCGTGTCAGAAAGTGTGAAAGTTAACAAGACGGAGGAAAGGAATGGGTCATCTTCGGGGTCACAACGAAACAAAACCAAAAGCAGAACTGACCTCTCCAGACCTTCATCCTCTACATTAAAAAAAAACAAAAAACGAGGGATCCACCTTTACGGAAGAGTCAAGAGAGCCAGCAGCCCTTGTCTTGCGCGCATGCGTGAGGCTTGACCTCCAAAATGTTCTTGATGGCGCGTGTAGTCTTCATCATTCAAAGCAAGCGCAGGGAGTAGGTGATGGACCCCTCGTACAACTGTCATCCCACCTTATGGTATCTGGCATCTTGGTTTTGTTGCTGTTGCCGCTGCTGCTGATGTTGTTGTTGTTGTTGTTGTCTTGCTGGGGCTGCTGCTGCCATGACTCTGGGCCCTTCGCCTGCTCGCACACTCTCTGTCTCTCTACACCATGAACACCCCGCTCTCATGCGCACGGCGCACCATCTCCAGTTTCTCGTGGACGCCGGCCGGCATGCGGGGCTGGTCAGTGTAGGGCGGTGTCCTGGTGCCGTGCAGCACCAGGCTCCACTCCTTGAAAATGCCGGTCTCCAGGTTGTTTTTGAGACCCAGGATGGGTTCCATGACGACGTCCAGCGTCCAGGTACCGCGAGACACCTCGGCCCAGGTGTGTGTCGTCATGAAGGGCCAGCGCGTGAAGCCGTTCTTGTCGTCGTCGTCGTTGGGCCGCTGGCTGAGGATCATGGAGCTGTGAACCAACAAAACGACACACGCGCCGATGGAAAGTGCACGGAGCAACAGTTGAGGAGGAGGAGGAGGAGGAGGAGGATATGCCAACCATAGCATTACCTTAACTCTTTACTTTACCTTAACTCTTTTAGAGGAACACAGAGTGAAAAGAAAACCACTTGGTGTCGGAATATCAAAGGAAGAATATCAACGTAACACTCACGTAGTGTTCATGGGTGACGTCAAGTACATTGTGACGCAGCCGCGGTATGAGGCACGTAGAGTGATGTAAGCTTGCACGTGTTCCAGGTAGTTGACTTCGTTCTCCGTGCCCGCGCATCCATTGGAGTCAATGGTGAAGCGGATGTTCTTCCCGAAGGAGAACTCTCTGCAAGGGAGATAAACAGTTTAAAAGTAAACACAAACATCGTGACAACTTCCTTCCAGTGTCACTGCCTCTGTCTTTGTGTCTCTCTGTCTCTGATGTCTGTCTATACAGTGTCTCTGTCTCTGATGTCTGTCTATACGATGTCTCTGTCACCTTCTGTTATTTATCTTCCTATACACACCTTTCCTGTGTGATGGTACCGGCAGTACAGTGGAACCTCTCTGGCAGGCTGGCCCACTGTCTGGCCAGGTCAGCCATGGCTGCGGCGTCCATCACACCATAGCCGAAGAGGTGGTTGAACTCCAGGCGAGCCCCGTTCAGTTGCCACTTGTGGACGCCGTTGGAGTCGTAGAGAGAATTGCGCTTGGAGGTGAGTACAGTCAGGTGTTGTATATCTCGCCAGGTGAGATTCTTGCTAGAGGAACACACGAGTAACTTACAAGGTTAGGGAGTCATTGGAACTTTCCTTCCGTGATAATTCCATATCTGGATTATGATTCCATAATTAGGTTGTGATTCCATAGTTATATTATGATTCCATAGCTACATTATAATTCCATAGTTAGATTATGATGCCATAGCTAGACTATGATTCCACAGCTACATTATGATTCCATAGCTACATTATGATTCCATAGCTAGATTGTAATTCTATAGCTACATTTTGATTCCATAGCTAGATTATGATTCCATACTTAGATTATGATGCCATAGCTAGACTATGATTCCACAGCTAGATGCCTTAACTACTGCCAAGTTACATGTCCCGGAATCTTTACAGACACAGAAAGCGGTTCGTTCTTTAATGTTTATTGGCCCCTTTGTTCCCTGTGACATCACATCTCTGATCTGAATCGAATTCTGATTGTGTGACGAACGACTAGGTTACAGTTCCAGCTTCAGAAGCCCAGGACCTATCTTCTACATGAAGAGCAATAAGAAATAGAGATAGAAAAAGACGGATGGAGGAAACAGAGTGAATGAAGGAGAGAAAAGTACTTTGCTTCCAGAGCAAGGGCAAAAACTCCAGCTGCTTCAGGTGCTGCGGCAGAAGTTCCAGAATGGCTGGCGGTGCAGTTGTTGTAGAGGTCTGTAGTTGCCTGAAATATAAAACCGCGTTTATTGTCACCGTCTATTGTTGTGAACAGAATTCTGGGACAAAAAGACAGAGCAATTAGCGACATAGGCGAGTTTTTACTCATCCACTCACTCACTCACTTACTCTTCAACAACCAAAAGAAGATTTTTTTTTTATCTTCTGGCGTTACATTACCGTTGTGAAGTACTTTTTACCGCTCTGGTCAGCGCAAAGAGAAATGTCACGTGATAACATTTGATTGCCTCCCCGCCAGCCCCTGAATGTTTTTCTCAGTTCAGTGAATTGTATTCCACTTCAGTGAGTTGTAGTAATTCTGGCTTGGCCCTCTCTATACACACCAGGTGTATTGATCTCTCTCTCTCTTCCTCCCGGTATATGTAACGTCACAGTAACGTGCTTTATCTGGCAGATGTAACTAGTGACATGCATTCGCAAGGGACTGAATGCCTGATCGCTCTATGACCTTTGCTGGAATTCAATAAAGCGGCCGTAATGTTCAAATGGCAAACAGGCCGAGCGGGTGCTTTTGTTTACCAAGAGAAGACACACGTAAGTTAGTGATGACCTACTCGGGTGCATTGTGATTGCTGGCCTTTCCAGACACACTGTGGGGAAAAAAATACCTTTTTACAGAGATTCGTGGGATTGAAACGGGAAGTATCCACGAGAAAACGAGATGTTGATAATAAACAGAAAAGAGAACTGCAAAGAAAAATTTGAAAAAAAAAATACTTTTTTTACAGTCAACACACACATCATAAGGGGTTTGGTTAGGCATGATGATGTGGATTATGTACACTTTGCAATTAATTAATATTTACTCTACTAAAGCTTTGAAGACATTCTCCCCTGCTCCAGACAAATTCTTTCCCTTTTCTATCCATTCCTTTGCTAGAGATTCCATCTTTATTTGTTATTTATAATTATCAGCTTCCTCTTCCCACTTCAGATATCGACAACTCAGAATAAGTATTTGGCAACCTCCAAAACTTGCGGGATAAAATTCCAAAATATAAATAGCTAAGATGGCAGGAGACACTTCTAGTGGAGCAGGGTTTGCTCCTTGCCCCATGGTCCACCCCGGAGACACTGAGATATTAACGACGGTTTCCAAGGGCGCCTTTCTTCGCCAAGTGTTTACTCTCTTGTCTGTGTTGACTCGCTCGTCGTTCGGCTTATTTATCGTCGTCTGCTCCATCACCAAGAATGCAGCACCACCAATCTAATTGTCTCCTCTTTAAAAAAAATCCTTCTCGGTGTTCCTGTAAAAGTAAACTGCCAATATAATTCTCCCGCTAAAGAAGAAATGACCTGGAAGTTTTATTTCGTTGCTGAAGTCCTGGAGGAGAATTTTAAGGGCACTGTAAAGTGCTGCCAAGGTTTCCTCCTCGTCTTCTTCTCTGTGCTTCCATCGATTTTCGCGAAACCATTACGGAGCTACAAACAGACAACAGCAAACAAGGTACAAAGGACAGTTCTTCCCGCAGCGACAGGCTACAACGTGGACGTGTTTGTGAATATTTTACTCGTCCTTTCTATCTTTCTTTCAGCTCCTGTATTGTCCGTTCGTTCCTTCTGTCCTTTATTCATGACACTGTGAGATGGTCAAGGGTGACCTGGGGCTGTCTGACTGGCTGGTATTTAATGCGAGAGATTATTATGTGTGTATGGAAAATGTCGGGACAAGAAATCAGTTCAAAGGAATCACAGATGCTGAAGTCAGACAGCCTTTCAATTCAACAACAAACGAGGCTGGACATTCCCCTTACCCTCCCCTCCCGTCTCTTTACCTGCTTCTCAATGGCAGCCAAACATTTAGCAATCCAATTAAGGATCTTTTGTTATATTGGCATTGTGTTTAGTAGATTTCAATTGCTAAAACATAATTTACTTAAATTAAAAAAATTTAGACAGGCCTCAACGAGCAAATGGTTTCATTCAGGTGAAGACCGCAGGATAAACGAAATGAAATCAAAGGACCGCTGTCCGTGTGCACTCGAGTATGTCTGCTTCCGGGTTCCTGCATCTTGGGGCTTGGCATCTGTAAATGTGTGGAGCTGTGTGTGCATGTGGTAATGCATCATTTCTGTTCCAGTCATCAACTCTCTAATCACAGTCCTCGGTCCAGTGCACACTGAAAGTTTGACTCCAACGTTGATGGCTGATAAGGCATGGCAACATTCTTGCTTTTATCATAATCAGAAATATCCAGGGGTCAAATATATAAAGCCGGTGAATGACAAGGTCCAGGACTGTACACGAAAGCCTGATGTCACTAAAGAAGTTTGTTTACACCATGCAGTCTCTGTCCGAGACTAGAGAAGAAACAACAACGCCCGCTTCCCATCAGAGACATTGGACCTGGACTTGGTCACTCTTCTGCTTCCTACATTTGACCCCTGTAAACCACAGCTTCCAATCCCATTTCCTGTTACCCGATTCTTTTCTATATTTGTCATTATTAGTCATCACTACCAGTACTATTGTTTATCCTTCCTTCCTTTATATGTTCTCCATGTCTCGTTCTTGTTCCAAGCGCTAACAGCTCGTTCATCACAAGCTTGAGTATGTGCTCTATAAATCACGCAGAAGAATAATAACATTATTATTACTTTTTTTTTTTTGTTCGTTTGTATGTCTGTCAGTCGATTTATTTGTCTGTCCCACAAACATTTTTTTTTCTCCCCATCTCCTCTTTTTTCGCGCTCTCCTTCCCTTTGTCATCTTCTTTCCTCGGGATGTTTCAAGTGATCATTGGACAAAAACAACATGGCTGTGAACTGCTCTGAAGGCTCCCACACGTCCCTTCGTGCTTATTTTACGCCGGCGATCCCAAGGCTACGGTAAAATTACGTGAAAAAGCCGTTCACAGCCCACGGGGAGAGCGTAGTATTACAGGTAATCGCTTTCACGGCAGACGAGCAGGATGGCGAGGGTATGACGGCCAAGAAACGAGGGTCGTGGAGGGACTGAGTGTCGAGGGGCTGGAGGGGCTGCACGTAGTTCAACGTCGCACGGACGTAACGAGAGAAAAGAGCAGCTCGGCATGCAGCCGCTTAAATGCCTGGGATTGAAGGAGCGTGACCAAAGGAAAGGAAGGAAGAAGAACCGTCTGCATGCCGTCGGCTGGGGAACCCAGACCTTTTGATCCATCTGTAGGGTCCCCCTGGGGGACAGTGTTTGACTTGTTCTAGGCCAGACCCGACTTCTGTGCCAGCTCGGAGGTGGCTATGGGAGAGGCAGGAGAGAAGCACGATTAGAAAAAAAAAATCACTTCCGTTGAAACAACCAGCCTCTTGGCGAGACTTCTTGGAACATGCATAAATCACGCGAGATAACTCCAAATCACGTAGAAGAATCCAACTCACGTACAGTCAAAAAACGTGCCTCCCACGCGCGCAAACAAACACACACACAATCTCTTTCTCGTCTATCCTTATTCGTTCTTTCTTCCTCTTTCTTGCATGCAATGAGGACGCGCTACTACAACATCCGGGTTACAAGATGTACAATATTTGTATCCCGGAGAAGACACGACCACCAGCATTTTAATTGAGTCTGAAAACCCTTTGAAGTTTCTCGATAAAATTTCTGTCTTCGTGTCCATTAATGGCGTTCTTCCAATAAAACCTATCGATTATACAATAGTATTAAGTCAGTCATGGACGCTCCCTCTTCCCCTCCACTCCACCGGAGTCTTAAAATAACTCTCAGGGTCTATTTATTTCTTCATTTGGTGTTTTGAAAGTTCTCTAAATATCAAACTTATCAATTATACCCAGCATCCAACAATTCTAAAATGGAATTCACCCTCCTTCCCCCTCCGAACCGTATTTTTCGCTTATTTATTTAGCATCCCCAAAATAACTACTCTCAGGATCAATTAACTTTAGGGTTTTGAAAATTTCATTGACAAATATCTTTTACAAAACTACGTTCAAATTTAAATTACAACCACCGATGCTGGTCAACAGTTAGAAAGCAGGGACAGACGGAGGAGGACAGACACACGGAGGATGCATCTGCCGTCGCTGTGCCCTCGCAAGTGTTAGTGGGTTGAGATGATAGATGATCAAACTTTGTTGTCACTATTCTTTTTTTTTCGCAGCAGACACCATCGATCCCATGATTGTGGAAGTAGCAGTGTCCTTTCGTAACCAAAGTGTTGCATTAGCCCTGCAGCCTTACCCCCGGTGTCCGCGGGCTGTCATGTCCACGGGGTTAAACAGTATCTATATTTAGCTCACATCTACAGCAATCTTTAGTGATGGATGCCCTCCTGGGGAGGTTAGAATGATATGAATGCCTTGACGATGTTAAAAGCCAAACATTAAATACATGCATAAAAGTAAGTTTGACAATAATCAAATTTGATAAACCAATACAGATATCCAAATAGTTACAATAAATACGTTTTAAATATTTCCTTTATACGCATTCGTGAACTTTGTTACATAACAAGGACATTTCATGTCCCATAAAATTCCACAGGCGAAAATATTTGGAGCTGCTGCAAGCGAGTGGTCGACATTATTCCCGGTCACGTGACGGCTAATGAAAGTTTCATGAAGCAGCCAGATGTCAGTTATAAATCAGGTGCAATTATCTCCTCTTTGAGAGCAGAGTTATCTGGTCGATACCTTACGTGCACTGCCCAGTGGAAACAGGGAAGCTGCTGCCTAAAAGTCTGATTTACAATCCATCGGTCGACTTAAAAATGAACTAATGAGAAATTCTAGAGCAGCTTCCTGCGACACGCACGCGCATGCGCGCTCACACACACATCACTTAAAAACGGGTATATATTTATATAAAAAAAAGAAATGTTCAGAAAAATGGACACATGAGCACTGATCGTAAATAAGTTCACCGTGAACAGACCATGGCATGCGGAATAAGTTCAATTTATATTTTATTACACCGTGGATACATCAACCACCCAGTTCTTCTGGAAAACTGCCGGGTATGTTGGGGGGAAGGGGTGTCTTTCAGTCACAGGCTCGAGCAGGAATTGAAGCTGCGACCTTCTGGTCCACGATCTAGTCCTAACCGTAGGTATGAAGGTAAAAGGAGGAGCACTCACCACCCCCGCGTCATGTGACGAACTCTTGCCGTTGCTGAAGGTGGAGGCCAAGGTGGACGAGCAGGACTCGTCGTAGCCGGCAGTGCGGCCGTCGTTGGTGGCGGAGTTGATGGACACTGTCCACATGCTGGCGGCGTAGCCGTCGCAGTTGCAGTCGTCGTTGGGACCGCCGTCGCCTGAGGCCCAGACGTAGATGTTACCTTTACCGTTACGACCCTGTGGCAAAACAACATCTTTGACCTCACTCGTCCACAAATCATGTTAAATTTTAGAAACTTTTTTTGTTTATTGAATTACATCCGCATCAGAGTTCAGACATCTGTCTGGGGCCCCGCGCCTGTCGTCCTACACTAATCGTATCACGACCATAGATCCTCAAGTTCGACGAGGTTCAGGTCTTTCTTCCATTTTAGGGAACGAGGGACTGGAAACAAGTGCCGCTCGTGGTCTTTGGGGGGTGTGAGAGAACTACAACACAGCTGCAGCTTGATTTATTTTTCTGGAGCTGGGAGACTTCTAGAAAGCTTACTTTGAGTAAGAAATGGGAAGTTAGTTGACGGGTGGAGCAGGAAGGGGTAGGCAAAGCTTACGTTGTTGACGCCGTTGACGATGGCCCTCATGGTCAGGTTGCGGGGCCCGTCCACAGTCTTGCCGTCGTCGGTGGGCCCCCAGCTGGCGGAGTAGATGTCGATGACGTTGGGCATGTGGCCCATGGCATTGGCTTCGATGAGATCCGTCATAAACGGCTGGTCGAGCATGCGCAGTCCTGCGGAACAGATTTCATTCCATTATGCAATTTTCCTGCTAAGGTCTTTGCGTGTGAAAGATGTTGGTGTAGGTCCATTAACTGTAAACTAATGGCAGCCGAGTTTTATTTTTAAGTTTTACAGGAAATTATTTTTTTTAAGTTAAAACCTGCATGTCAAAGTGGATGTTGTCGCTGATCTTTAATTATACTAACATCGTGTTTTTGCATATTTAAAACGCTGAAACCGTGTTTTAGTAGGTTTTAAACAGGTTTTAAACAGGCTCGAATGAGTGGCTCCACTCAGGCGTGTGGAGTAGGATGAACTCAATGAAGTCAGCGGTGCATGTAGCAGAGATTGTTGACGAAGTCGCTCGATCTTTGCGTGCACTTACTCCTCTGTAAATGTTTTACACTGTCAACATGGTGTCAACATCGTGTCAACACGCGGTCGACATGCATGCAATGGCTGCTGAGAAGATGAGAGGTTATCGAGAACTGCGGTGTTTGTTTACCTGCAACCATCGAACCGTAGGCCACACCCACGCCGCAAACGTTGTTGTCCCGTGCGGCCGCCACTTCACCTGCACAGCGCGTGCCGTGACTGAAACACAGGTTGAGCGACGTCACATACGTCACAAGGTGTTACGTGATAACAAAGTGACTGGACCAACGTTAAGTGATGTGAAATAGACTGAAGGTGCGTCACAGAGCATTCAGTGACGTGGCATTGACTAGATTCACGTTAACAAGGTGATGAGTGATGTGAAATTGAGTGAACAACGTCACAAGGCGTTGAGTCACGTGAGATAGACTGGGCACAGGTTACAGTGACCACTAACGCTTTGCAAAGCTGAACTGAAGTAGATTGCTGCTTACACTCACGTTATGTAACGTCCCAAATACGTCACAAAGTGAGCTGTTCTCATCTTCTCTTCCATCTTCTTCGTCTCTTAATTAATTTTGTTATTGATTTCCACGTGCCATTTATTCATCAACTCTTCTGACCGTGATCTGGAACTAGCCTGAGGTGACCTAAGGTCAACAACAGTCTACAGTTGATGGAAGTACGAATATATATATACAGTGTGTGTAAGAGAAATCATTTCAACATGTATATGTATTTATCTCTATATATTGCTAATGGGAGCACTATCTGGGATTGACCTGGTGGATTAATAAAATTGCATTGTAATACTAATAATAAAATTGTATTGTAATACTAATAATAAAATTGTATTGTAATACTAATAATAAAATTGTATTGTAATACTAATAATAAAATTGTATTGTAATACTAATAATAAAATTGTATTGTAATACTAATAATAAAATTGTATTGTAATACTAATAATAAAATTGTATTGTAATACCCTTATGTCACGACAACGCTGTCAGTTATTACATATACCCACGCAGCCCTCAACCACCCGTGTCTGGAGCACCAGGACATAAAGATGCCGCTGTGGTACTACACACTGCTCACTACTACAGTGAGGCAACAGCTCCTTCAGGTAGAAGCACTTCATCCACTCCACAGCGGCAAGTGAAGTTCTTCATGGGTTCAGGTTTCGGGTACAAACACTTCCGTTGTTTACAGGTCTGACCCTCTCCAGTTTTCCTGGGTACACCGCTTTCCACATATTTCAAATATCCACACCCACATCTACAGAACAGCAACTCTTATCGGGTCTATAAAAGAAAAAAACGAGTGGAGCTGTGGACTACTCTCTCTTCTAGACCTTACCTGTTGAACCAGGTGTCTGTGTAGCGCGGGTACGGGTAGGGGTCGTTGCTACTGAAGTCGTAGCTCGCGTCCGCGTTCTGAACAGAAAGAGAAACAATACACATATACATATATCATGATATATGGCAATATACATTTACGAAAATCAAGATATCTGACAATATACTTACACACATCTCAGTATTTGCATATTTATATTTGCATACGCATATCTGTGTATTTAGGAGTTCGACAAACTCTTGGCAAGGCAGTCAAAGGCTTTAACTTAATATTTTTCATTTCAGGCGTAAACAGCTTTATTATTCAGAGAAGCACGAATCTCAGTCAGAGAAGACATTCATCTTCATCAGTCTTGTTCAAGTTCTTTTAAACTTGCATCTTCTTTCTCTAGGAGAAAAAGAATAATATGTTGACGAACCAAACTTTAGGTTTTGCGGGCCTGCAAATGGGAACCTGACACCTAGCGGCCACTAAATCAAGTTGGCCTTGTCAGACCCTTCAAGGCCATATTGGCGAAATCTTGGCTAGAGAACACTTCATCACACGATTCCCCCCCTCGATGACACATACTTTTTTTTTTTCTTTGACTTCTTGTTTTTTCTTCATTATCAGCTGCACACTTCTCCGGCCACTATCGCAATCTACAGTCATTAACAGCATCAAGGTGTTTTTTCTTTAGATTAACACAAACATTTGTAGGACCGCCATTATTCGTTTTTCGAGGTTTATTTGTCTACAGATAGTTTCTACCTCTTCGTGGTGTTACTATATTTCGCTCTCTCTTTCCCATGTATATATCATATACACTTTATTTACATGATAATCCATTCGTATACATATATAGACTCAATATAAAAATATATGTGTGTATCTCTATAATGTGTGTGTGGGTGTGAGAGAGAGAGAGCGTGCGCGCGCGCGGACGTGGCCATGTGCGTCACGTGTTATGATTTCCGCATGACTTCAAAGACAGCCATGTTGTCACACATCAGTCACAGTCTGCCATTGTTTGCCACGTGTCGTCCACGAAACAGATGACTGGGCAACACGTTCAGGCGTTAGGCCAGGGAAGAGAAAAAAATCACTTCTGCACTTTTGGACAAACCGATGTTCATGTAACGCACCACCCTGTCCTAACCCTGGGTCTCTAGAGAACATGATGTCACTGTTACTGCCTGTAGTCGTTCTGCTTACATTAAAGATAAAACACAATTATTCTACTTAATTTTTGCCAGTCCATCATGTCAGCGCGTGTCCAGTATTTATTCTGGTTATTACAGGCTTTTTTGAAGAAATATTGAATGCATTCTGATTCATTATTAGCAAATATGCAACTTCCTGTCTCACGATAGAACACTTTTCTCTCCGAAATTTATGAACGAAATTTATTTCTCCTCTCTTATGCCTCTTTCAAATGAGATAACCTTGTAGTTGGGTAAACCTACATTTTCAGAAAATGGCATCCTTCGAGACCCGCCTCGCTCGCACTTAAAAATAAATGTAGAAAAGCTGGTTACAAAATTCTAGTCTAATTCGGAAATGGGAATGAGTCCCTTCACTCATTCTAGACTAAATTGTGACCCAGAAAAACCACATGTAGAGGCAGAGGTTTGCCTGTCATGCCAGCTTTGAGCATCAGTAAATGAAATCGGTTTGGAAAATTGTGCTGATCGATGGTCTGTTGCCCTCATCTAGACGCAGACCATCGGCCAAACGTTTACCAGGCACTTTACAGCAGGTCATGATGAACAATATAACCTTGATAAAACAGATAAAATAGGAATTTGATGGGGAAAAAACACTTTAGACTTCTGCAGCAGGTAGTTTAACTACTTAAAATCTTCGTGGTCGTCACCACCACCATCATCTCCATCACGATTACCACCACCACCACAGAATAATCGTTCATCTAAGAAGGCCACAGTAAGCAGCATATTTACAGGTACCACTCACTGTGCTGGTTAAGAAAGATGCAGAAGGGTTTTCACTATTGACAATAATCTTCAGGACGAGAAACCAAAGGTTACGAAAGGTCACGGGACGTGTTGTCAGCGCTGAGCACAAACCACTTAGTCATGACAGGAAATAATATTGTCTTTCCCAAGTTTCCTAATCGATGCTTCTGTATTTATCCTCTGTCTTTTTACTTCGGTCCCTTTAAGGATTTTGTTTTCTTCCTTCTTTCTTTCGTTTGTGCTTCGTTCTTCTCTCTCTCTCTGTCTTTAATGTATGGTGTCTCCGGTTGCCAATGTCTCTCCTATTTCCCATGTGATTCATTCCCGTCTTTGTTTCTGCTTAGTCTAACAGTTTCTATCTTTTTTCTTTGCTCTCCTGTGCACTCCACTAGGAAAGCGAACAAAAAATATTGGCAAACAGACTTCAAAGTGCAATCTTAGTTGATTGATTAACGCTGTTTCTTTGCTTATTAAAATTTTGTTTGCTGGCATCTAACATTACCAGTCTATTTTGGGGCATCCATTTCTTTACACGTTGGAGCAGACAAACACGGAGACACTTGCAGAGGAAAAGCTGAATATTTATTATGATAAACGAAGCTGGTTTACACAAGGAGAAAACAACTCGTGTACACAAAGACACATTTCGATTGGTGTCAGAATATAATTTATACTTACATAATTGTACTTGAGGTCCTCGTGAAGATAGTCGATGCCTGAGAAAGAAAAAAAAAACAACTTCATTTGGAATCGATAATGAAGAACTATCACGAGACCTATGAAGTCATCTAGGTATCACAGAGGTAAGTCGGTTAAAGAATAAGGACAACAACAACAAAACAACTTGTAAATGCTGCATCAGTGAATGTATATATCGCTGTACTTGTAAGTCGATTTCTTGTAGTGTGACACACGTGTCTGGTCATCTGGTCACGTGGACTACTCACCATCATCCATGATGGCTGTGGTGATGCCTTTGCCAGTGTAGCCCATGCTCCAGGCCGCCACAACGTTGAGGTCCAGCCCCGGCACGCCCTTGGACTGTCCAGTGTTGCGCTGTTAAACATACAGATAGACATGGAACCATAAATGTCAAAGGTCAAGTCAGATCGAGGCTTTCTCGTCTTTTTCGCTGACTGAAGGATGATCACAGACACTGATCATAGACATTGATCACAGTCGCTAGTGAGTAAGCGAACCTGACGGTTAAAGAGACGAGGCATGTGTGTCTGCCTGCGTGTACCATACATAGGGACTGGCTGAATGTTATTTCCGAGGGGATGTAAACGAGGGTCATGGGTCTCTGATGATCTGAATATATGATCTCTTCTGAACCTTGTTCTGTACCTCTCTCCCGTACATACATCTCAATCTTTATTGAGCCTGCTCCAGTACATATATCTCAATCTCCGTTGAGTCTGCTGCCGTTCATACATCTCAATTTCTATTGAACCTTCATGTCTGTTGGCTGTAACTATCATAAAAGGATGATGACAGTTATTACCATAAAACACGAGTTATATACACATGCAAATAAGCAAACTCAAGTCATCATATCCTCTGTCTGGGGTTGTTTTTTTAAGTTCGCACCTAGAACAATCAATGGCTTTCATGTCATAAAAATAGAAATCAGCGGGTGATCAGCTAATGGCGGTTCCCACACGTGCTTTGTGGTGTTGACAAAGCTTCGTCATCCTGCAGCGCTTTTCCAGCAGCCATTGGCGACTGTATGTTGTGTTTGCGGCACTCGTAATGGGCTTTTGATTTTGTACCGCCATTGACAGCGCCGCCACTAACGGTGAGAAGCCTTTACAACCAATCAGGCTGCTTGTCCCCTAATGACGTCACAGCCCTTGACAACGCTGCTGGTGATGACGTCTGTAGCTACCCCGGGGCAGAAGGGCACGTCAGTCTACCTCCATCCCGCCTACTGATTACCACGATCACCACCCGGTGCCATGGCCGACAAAGTGAATTGATCTTGTCCGCGCTGTCAATGAGCTCGTCCTCCGACAGCAAGACCACGGCAAACAGCTTGCTGTCCTCGCCATGCACACTGCTTCTAGATTTTCTTGTGTGCGTGTGAGTGTGTGTGAGTGCGTGTGTCTGTGTGTGTTTGTCATGATTATCATCTAGCATTCACGATCAAACTTTTACAAAAATTATTTCTTTTCCTAACACCCATTGGTGTAAATCACAGGGGATCTCCAACTGTCCATCACGATGTACAAAATATGAATAAATATCGAGTTCTCGGTGGTGAGCAGAATAATTTTACCTTTTTTACAATCTTTATGCACAAAAGCCGTTTGCTTGATGACGTCAGCTTATTTAAAAGAGGATACACAGGGTCCCCGTGTGACGTCACCGATAATGACGCGCGCTGTGCGGACCATACTCCGGCGACTTGTCAAACGATTTTGCTGACCTCGGTCTGAAGGTTAGGACGATGAATGTCAAGAATGGTCGTTAATAATGCATGAACCTCGGATAAAGAATGCTGAGAGGAAGTTTCGAAAGAACGACGAGTAGAGGAAAATATCAAAATTATAATTTTAATCTTGTCTGGTGATTTACATGCAAGGAGTAAACAACGAAATAAACATGGAATAAAGACTTTTTTTTTCTTTGGTCCAGTAATAATGATGGACTGTGAAGACAGAGCGTGTGTGCAAGCGCACTGGGGTGATTGTAGATATTATAATTTTTCACATTTTTCAAGACAAAATTTGTATGACAATTCGCCGAGAGATGAGAGAACGAGACTTTACAGAAAAGTTTTCCTTCGCCCATCCTTCCCCCAGTCGGGTTGGGTTTCCATCCTTGACGTGCACTACGACTGGAGGTTGTCGCTGGTGGTCGTCAGACCTGGTGTCGGAGGCAGAGGCAAGATCAATAGCTTTCATCAGCAGCACACTGAGGCTCTGTAAGGGTGCGTGAATCTAATATAATGGGGCTCTGTTGAGGTTAGAGAAGCGTTTTGTTGCGACTTTACAGGAGAGATGGTGTCTCTACACCTAAAGGTTTACACGAAGAACCGTTGTCTTGACATTTTCGATTCTTCGAGTAAAAAAGGGGAGAAGATATTAAATATCATTTGATGGGGCTCATGGGGCTGTTAAGGTTAGCGAAGGGTTTTCTTTTCAGTGACGACGGTTTTGTCTCAATGATATGAGATATTATTATAGTAAACCCCTGTATATATATATATACCTAAGTGAATGCTGCTCTACTAAATTGGTCATCTCAGCTCTTTGTGGAGTCCAGATGTAAATGAAAGTACTAAAGACTACAAGTTCAGTGAGTTCTGCTCACCAGGTACCACTCCTTGCCAAAGTCGGGGTCCGTTGGGAGTTTGACTTCTGCTGTCTGCGTGGCTTTGTCGTTGACGGCGATGGAGGCAAGCTTCTGGTCTACTCCTTTACTCAGTGCGTCTATCAGCGGCTTGTAGCCTCGTTTCTGTCGTATGAACCCTGTCTGCTGAACAGCACTTTTCACCTGCATTAGACCACATCTGACGCTTAGTCAAAAAGAATAATAATAATACAGTGAATTTATATAGAGCCATATCACGGTTCTATGGACTGGTTCATTGCCATATGAGATAACAGAGATGTAGCCAGAAGCATAGTTTATTTGAAAAACTGTAACACAGGGTGCACGGGCTTCTTTCCACACAATAAATTATGTCCTGAAATAACCCTGATACAGAAATCGATTGTCAACAATTAGCAATAAAATATGGCACACATTACGATGGCTAATTGGCACATTATGCTTTAAACAAAAATAGAATGCAACATGAAAATGTGTCAAAGGGGTCCATTTACACTACTTATACGAGTTCTACCGAGGAGAATTGGTGTTTCATGCCGAACCAGCAACTAAGGATATATCACGGCGAGGCAGTCAGCCCTGTAAACAGCGTGCCCGAGACGAGATCCGAACCCAGAACATCAGATCAATCAGTATGTATGCGATAACCGTTGCACTACCAAAGACTATAACAGTGTGAAATCTGTGAAAAATTTACGTGAACTTGAGAAAAAACAAAACCTCTGGCAACATTAAACCGGAAGTGTTGCCAGTCAGACACCACTAGGATACTGAAGTGACGTATACCAAAGACAGGGATTGAAAGAATGGCGAAGGAAGGAGAGAGATTATCAAGAGAGTATTCTCGGTTCCTATACTATACTATTCAGCATACATTGACGAATATGAACACGACTGATAACGAATAACAAAGAGCGACGATAAGCCCGATGAATCGATAGTTTCTTTGCGGAGTGCTGTCAACATGAAGGCGAGCAGGGAGACCCAGGGCCAGAGTAGGGATCACACACCGCAAGGACTGGCGGCATTCAAGGCCGGCCGTGGGCAGGAAGTGTGGTGGCAGCAAGATGGATGAGGTTCGGGGGGAAATAATGGACTATTTGTGACAGCGCCCGACATCCGGCCACAAGCAGCGGCAAGTGAGAACACTCACGCCACTCACGCAAACACACATGCGTGTGGACAGACACAGATGCACAGACACGCGCACAAACACACACACACACGCTTGTACACGGACAGATGCACAGATATGTACATGAACACAGACACAAATCCATATATATATATATACTACAATGCACAAACACAAAGCACAGATATACATACAAAAGCATACATAATTACATATATAAAAACATAGATAAGTACATACATAAATATATAAGTGGTACACGGGGTCATCACGTCTCCGTTTAATCCTCGTAACCATCTTAGAGATTATCGAGATTTATAAAAGACATCAA
This sequence comes from Pomacea canaliculata, assembly GCF_003073045.1. Lineage (NCBI taxonomy): Eukaryota > Metazoa > Mollusca > Gastropoda > Architaenioglossa > Ampullariidae > Pomacea > Pomacea canaliculata. The sequence goes on along the minus strand of NC_037597.1, from coordinate 29,389,471 downwards.
CCAAACAAACCACAAAATAACCAACCAAACAGCCAAACAAAAAAAAAATCCCCAATCAACCAAACAAACACAAATAATCAAACACCCAAACAAAAAATATCAAACAATCAGCCAACAAAACAAAGAAAAAAACACCAATAATCAAACAGCAAAACAAAAAAATAAAAAAAACAACCAAACAAACACAAATAATTAAACAGCTAAACAAAAAAATCAGAGAACCAATCAACCAAACAAACACAAATAATCAAACAGCTAAACAAAAAAATCAAACAAACAAACAACCAAACAAAGACAAATAATCAAACAGCCAAGCAAAAAATTATCAAACAATCAATCAACAAAACAAACAAAAAAAGACAAATAACCAAACAACATAACAAAAAAATAAAAAAGCAACCAAACAAACACAAATAATCCAACAGCTAAACAAAAAAATCAAACAAACAATCAAACAACCAAACAAAAACAAATAATCAAACAGCCAAACAAAAATCTCAAACAACCAGTCAACAAACAAAACACACACAAATAACCAAACAGCCAAACAAAAAAAATCAAACAACCAATCAACCAAACAAACACAAATAACCTAATAGCCAAATAAAAATTTAAACAACAAATCAACTAAACAAGCAAACAAATAACCAAACATCCAATCAAAAATTAGCTAAACACCCAAATAAACAAACAAAAAGAGAAAACTACAGAACAAATAAACAAGCCCACAAATTAAAAAAGGTAAACAAAAAACACTAATGCACAAAAAAAAACCGCTGAAGAAAGAGGGCAACAAGTAAGCCAACAAACACAAGATCAAGAAAGCTGAGAGACAGAAGGGAGGAGGGCGCGTACTCACGTGAGGGTGAGACCTCAGGACACGTGTGTGTGAGATGCTTCGCCGCACTCGGGCGTGCGGGACCCCATAGTGCTGGAAGTGGAAGGTGGAGTCTGACCCCAGGATCTGCAACAACATCATTATTTGGCGATTACCAGACAATTGCAGCTTCTAAAATACCAGTTACAGCATTCCTGGCTTATTTATTTATTTATGCTTGCGTCAAGGTTGATGGGATGGTCAAGGCGAGGGTTACAGGTCGTCTGTGTTGGCTTCTCCAATCTCTCTTCTCATCCCCTTGCTCTAAAACATGCTGAAGGAAAAAGGACAGACAGAATGGAGAAGTACAGAAGCCGGTAGATAGTGAAGACACGGATAGGTACACAGACACGCAACACAGGAAGAAAAGAACGAATAAAGACTGTTGAAGGAAGACCACAAAGTTTGCCCCGTCATACGACAGGCAGCGAACTCGAACCCCAAGGTGGTTCTCCTCTTGCATGCTGGTCATAAAATGCAATTTACCGAGATATTTGTGTCTATTTTTGTGTATGATGAGTATTTCCGGCTGCTAATGTTTTACTTTTGGTGGTCCTTAAGGTTCTTTGACATGTCCATTCATTCACTGCTGATACTACAGCAACACTTCGACAGTTGACCACAGACCAATGATAAGGACAAACACCAAATGTGAATCCTCCCTCTTTTGCCACACGTTTGACAAACTGTACACCTCTTCCCCCTCATTTTCTTTGAGCTCGGAATTATCGTCCAGACAGATTAAAATCCATTTACAACAACACTGTGTCTGTCTGCCCCTACATTTGTTTTTGCCGAGATTTTACAGGAATCGACTCGACTGTTGCGTGCAGAAGGCCTATGTCTCCAGTTGATGGCACGAAAGACCGATCCTTCACTGGCAACTTTCTTCTGCCAGTGAAAAAAAGAAAGTTGTTTATTAGCTTGTTTCGCAGATTTCGTTGCTGCATTTCTTCTTTTTTATATTTTGTCATTTTTTAGAGTAATAGCTACTCCATCCTTCTTGTCTCATTATTTTTAAACTTCTTTGTTGGGTATTTTTTCTGAACATGACTCCAAACAATCTTTAAATGATTGCTAAGCTAGTAAGGAAATATTCTGTTGGCAATCACTGAAAAAACTTGAGGTTGACCTTTATCGTTTCTAACTTCTTTCCTATTCAATGATTTTTTTAAGTCTGTTAATAATCACATTTTATGTTTTTATTTCATTGCCAAGAAGTTTTCGACATCTTGGCTCAATCAAGGCTTCATCAAGGGGTTGGACAATGTCTAGAATAACTGCTGCAATCAGAAGGAGGTGAGATTTCTCTGTCCCCTGCACGTAAACCTCTCCTCGGAGTTCTCTCCGCATTCAGTGAGATTAAATGAAATTTCGCGAGATTTAGTGAGATTTCGTGAGAACACTCCACAGTTCACACTTGTTTTTCTCCCCAGACCCAGTAATGACACACTGACATCGAGTCAAGTCCTTCTTCTGCCCTCGTTCTGGAAATTACTTGAGAGAAAATAATCGCCAGAGGCAAAATTTCCTAATAATATTTTATCTACGTTTTGATCGACTAAAGATGACAGTTGCTGCCTGTCTGAGGGGGAGGGGGAGGTGCACTTTCATTTCCAGAGACTAATGGCTGTCTGGATGCACAGACTTGCACCATCAAAAGGCCATTGTAGGAGATGGAAGGGAGAAGACTTCCTGCTTGGACATTAAGTCTGCTAATAATCCATATTTGATGACAAGTTAAAGTAGGAGCCGTGAAAGGAGTAAAGGATGAAAAATGTTTGTACTCAAGATTAAACGATTTATAAGCTACTGGATAAATACTGGGTAAGAGATTCAAAGAGACAGTTCGCTGTATTAATACATTTTAGGGAGACGAAAAAAATGTTTTGCAAGCAGAGTTGGAGGATTGACAGAATTTGTGTCGTGGACATGAAAAATAAATATTGTTTGTGGACTCTGTAGTCATGGATACACAGAGATTTATAAATAGGAGACTGACATATTCGTGTCTATTGGCATTGTTGTCTATCTGCTAAGACGAGAACAAGAATAAAAAAGACAATTTAGACCTTTGTTGTTGTAAACAAGATTTGTGACAGAAAAGCTGCTATTGTGTAAAGTTCTTGTTCAGCTTATTATAATCTTTTGAACTTTCATGTGAAGTAAATTCTAAGATGTAATCAAATATTAACATCTATTTTTTCCAAATATGTCCACGTATTCCACAAGAAGGTAAGGACTCTTAGCTTGTTGATCAAAGCACCCGTATATGTGGACACTCTCAGCAAGTGGACTAAGTACAAAAGGGGGATGGGAGAAGTATAGTGGGGAGGTATACTAGACTGCGATTCCCGTGGAAATTAAGGCTGAGCGAGAGATCTGCGAGGAGTGGACTGGTCTGGAACCGGGGTTATCACTGCCACTCCGTCTGGCTCTCCGCGAAGCGTGAAGGGAAGCTGCTGGGGCGGCGCGCGCACGTGGCGGGTGGACTAAGTGAATTTTAGCCACGAGCTCTCCCCGGGGCACTCCGCTTTCGTGGCCTTGCATTAACCCCGCATTCAGGCTAAAGCACTTGCCACAGATGGAATTATGCTGACGGCACGTCTGTGACGGGCGGGCGCTGATGTGCGACTGCACTCTCCAGCAATGGAACCCCAGTGGCCAGTTCCTTGGCTTTCCATGATGGCAGCCATCGTTCCACTCACTTCCGGCCGTTTCAATGAGATAGGGCAACCAAGAGGATACACTGGTGTCCGGATTGGATGAGGGAATAATTCGCTCGGATGCTGAGCTGGTGTCAGGTTCGCGTGCACGACAAGTCCCTTGTATTCGTTATGCCGAAGGTCTGATAACATCCGGGGTACTTGTAAATACAATGGGTACCTTGGTAATCAAACTGATCTGTGCTCGAGCGTTCCGATCTTTGACAAATATATTTGAAAGAATTCCATTTCGGCACTCGACCATTGTGTTACAGAAGCAAGGACATAATTTTAAGTACTCGCCTCTCATTACTTTCGAGCGTGCAAAGAAACGGTGTCTCAAAAGAAGATCAGTCATGAAGAGAAAATGAGAAAGAGACTTGGTAAATGTATGAGAGAGAGGCTGTGAGAATCTTTCCACGTGAAGGTTTCAGCCAAACTATAAGCTGACGTGTTCAGAGGACGCTGGCGATCTGCGGGAGAGTAGCGACCGTTTGAGTTGATTAATCCGCGGAGAGCTAACAGAAATCCCAGCAATAGTTCCCATCGGTTTATGAGGTCGTTGGCAGAGTATCGATAGGGGAGAGAGGGGGGTGATGAAAATACACTCCTCTCGATTTCACAGCCCATCGACCCGTTCCTTCTCCCAAGTGACGTCGCTTGTCACGTGATCGCTTCAAACCCCGCGGAGCGAACTCAAGTGCTTGCCACTGTTTGTTGTTCTTTAGTTATAAATGCTTCGCTGCTGATGCCCAACCGGAAGTGCTGGTGATCCCGCGCATGCGTGTTCAACTACGAGATTACAGACACACACATGCGTGTGCACATCCCACCACACACATACACACGCACAATGAGCTCATTGCACCCATTGTCCTTTTACACAGATTTCTTTTTTTTTTTGGTTGTTATCAAATAAATAAACTTCCAAAATAAATAAATAACAAAAGAGAGAAGCAAATTAAAGTCCTAAACGCCTTCCCAATCTGTTATTTCTAGTTTGTTTGTTTTTTTAATCCCCGTTCCTTGGCAACGAAGGCCAGGATCCAACAATGACTGTCAAGCAAATCCAAGCTTTTCGTCTCCTTAGTTTTTTTTCATTAATTTCGTTGGAAGTAATGTCCTATCAGCTCTGCCACTTAGTGGAAGCTTGGGTGAATGGATGTCGTTAGTGATATTCTGAGCTCAGTGTAAGCGCTGAACGACCGTAAAAACCTACCGGCAATCGAGCTTTATCTCCAGACACGTCCAAACCGTTCTCTAGAAGAAGAAGTATGGGTAATAAAACAAAACAAACATCTTTCTCGAGAAAGTTCTTTGTCTTGAAAGATGCTGCTAGCAAGCTGAAGGTCTCTCACAAACCAAGAAAAAAATGTTCATTTAAAAACTGAGTTGTCCTTACTGACGGATCTGAAGCTGATTGATCATGTTTCACAGAATGGGACAAGAACGAGACATGCTGACGACGATGGGTGAAAGAACGAAATAAAATAATGTTAAGGAGAAAGGAGAGAAGTAGGGAGAAAAACATATGCAAATGTGAAGGGAGTTATGGTTATTGTTTTTTCAAGGTTCGATCTGTCAGTGAGATTTTCACTATGATCTTATAACCCACGGCGCAGGAAAACCCCACTTTCCCATTCTTTCTCACCTCCACCCTGCTTTGCATACCCATAGTTCAGTCCTTGCAAGCATTCAGAAATGTTTGGTGACCTTACGACCCCGAAGGATGTTTAGTTCTATAGCTTTACAGGTCACCAACGGACATTTTCTAAAATCTTTAGAAGCTTACTCTCCTCAAAATGATTTTTCTTCCCCATCCATACTTTGTCTGCACTCAGTGTCTGAGCACTAATTACCCTCAGACTCCCTCCGATCAGAGTTTACATATCCTACATATTGCTGAAAGCAAGGGACTAATACTGAGTAATCGAAATAAGAAGGAAATGTCATGTGTGACATAATTTTTTTTAATCTTTCGGTTCTTTTGCCTGTATTTTTATTTGTGTGTGTGCGCGCGCATCTGGTCTCCAAACGCCGGCAGCTGTAAATGTTTACGTAAACGACAAACGTGTTTGTTTTACCTGCACACGATGTGATGACAACGATAAACCTGTTAACGGTTGCTTGGCAGCTCGTTAGCTATCAACAGAACTGCCTCCCTGTCCCTGTTGAACCCCAGTTCACACTCAGGTTCTTGCACACAAACAAAAAAAAATTAAATAAATAAAGGAACTGCCCGTAAAGTGCTTCGCTAGAGGGCTCTGCTGTGCTGATGCACGTGACAGAAGGATGGCGCTGGAGTCAGACAAGGACAATGACAATGGAGCCAGGCAGAGCCAGGGAATAGGTCATCGGACTGAATTGGTTCTTTTGCATTATCACATTGTCGTGACACCTAAAAACTCACGCGCATTGCTGGGACTCTAAAACATGCTAACAGCAATGAGATGGATGCAGTCCTTCAGGCACTTTCCAGCTTAGTCATGGCATGACCTTTCCATGACCCGGAAGGCCGCCATGACCCAGAAGTCGAGCGCGTTCCTTGCTGCTAGTCGATGGCGACGGGAGGTGGAGCCTCTGTGGATCCGCATGGACAGAGAAAGGGGTCGACATATTGATTCCCGTTCGGTATCTCCGTTCCCTACAGTTCATATTATAATACATATTATAATACATAATGTCACCAGGGATAAAAATGTCAGATCTTCTGTCTGCGAGTGGAGCAGGAAGAAGCGGAATAACTTTGGTAAAGATTTTTTTTTTAAAAGTTTGCTACCTTATTTTTCATCTTGAATACCACTTTTCTTTATATGTTGTTAGTAGAGAATTAGAAGTGTCTCTCTTTGTCCGTCTGCAGCTCCATCCAACGGTCCATCTTCTCTATCTTTTATTTCTCTTTTATTCCATCATTGACATCATTCTGATTTTAATCTGTTTCCTTTATGTTTCTCTTCTCGCCTTTCATTTCCCTCTTGTCCTTCCCCTGTTTCAATCTTTATGTCTTTTTTCCCGCCTCCTTTTCCTTTCCTCAGTCTCTAGCAAACACCCCAAGTTATCGCCATCGCTGTGGAGACCAAGACTAATAACCTCTCATTCAGTGCAAGGTGCCCGAGATATTGTTGTCATCAATAATGCTGACAGGCCAGGCTGAGCTCAAGACAACTGCCTCGTGCACGGTCACAGAGCTAGGTTTTTTTTAAATGAAATATTTATGGTCAGAGTCGATAACATATTCCTCATGGAACCGTAATGGACGTCCAGGGACAATTTCTGTTTCGTGACATTTATGACTCAATGCTTCAGAGCAGAGGTGGACTGTAAAAGACCCGCGAAATCATTTTGTCTGCCCTGACCAAAGCAACCGCAGAGGGGAGGGGAACTGGAAATTTGGTAAATATGGGAATATTTTTCATAGCAACATAAACGAATCATAATAATAAAATAAATTACTAGGGACAAGCAAGGAACGTCCATTACGGGATGGACAGGAGTTAAAGAGTCAGTGCCAGGTTAGGTTGGGAGTGTAGCTCGAGGGGTTAACACGGTGAAACTACGGACCTGACCAAATAGTAGGCTAATATTGAAGTTTATGATTTTGTACATCCCTCGAATGATGTTATAAACATCAAACTGGCACGTGAAGAGAAAAAAAAAACTTTACATGAAAGGCAATGCTATGACGTCACATCCAAAATGTCAGCAACATCAACATTAACGGAAACGGGAGACAAGCTGATAGAACTAACAGCATTCGCGCTCGTTGTCAGGGATGCTTATGGTTTCTAGTTATCTGCCTCTAAGAAGATTCCCATGGTGATGCGGTGTGGTGCTAAGCCCCCGGGAACTAGCAACGGTGTGATCCGCTCTTGCCTAGAAACAAGTCCCGGAGGACAAGGTATGAGCTGGAAGTGTTGACTCTCAGACCTGCGATATTCATCTGCCATCAAAGAACTCGGTGTTATTAAAACAGACTCAACCCCCGCCACATGTATTACTTACTTCAGATGCTACAGATAAAAGGTTTTAACCGTCTCTAATACAGATTATAATCTTATGAAGTTGGAACTAGAGACTTGGCTTCAATAGAGAGTGGTTCATCGGTGTCTTCTTCTTGTTTGGCCTTTAGTCCCAGAGGTTGGACGACTGAACACGTGGGCGGCAGTGCGTTTCTTCAGACACCAGCTTTCTCATGATTATACGATTACCATCAGATTACGATACCATTAAATTTTTTCTGAACAGCTTAAACGACAACTTTAATGTTGCATTCGCTTTCTTTTCTCCATTGCACGTGATGTCAGTAAAAAAAAATTCCAGATAGGACTCTGCTGGTGGTGCTTCTTCTCTCCTCTGACCTGACCGAACTTCACTCCCTCATTCGCAAATAAAATAAGTCAGCCACAGATCATTGTCTCTTTTGGCATCTCGCATCCGAAGCCTCTTAAGAGCCCCGAAGGACGTGGCAGCCATAATTGGATTCTGGCCTGATGGTGAGTAGAAGTCAAGCGGTAGCGAGGCCATGTCCTCCTCCAGGCTGTCTCAAATAGCAGGCCGTCTCCAGCCTGCAACCTTTTGCCGGAATGTTACAACGAGCACAACTGTCTGGCTCTGACGTCACCACGGTAGGTGGAGTCATTCACGTCTCCTGTCACGTGGGCTTGCCACGACCCATAATCCAGAGCTAGTCTCCCGAGTGGGGAATCTGAGCATCAAGAGAAGGTTAAACTGCAAGAGACTGACAGACGTCGATACAGATACAGACAAACGGCTGAGCAGATTAAAAGACAGAAGAGCTGGTTGTCAGACGGACGAGAAAGATTTTAAAAATCTAGTTATGTGAACCCAGGGAATGATAGTCTGGCTACAACTAAATAGTTCATGGAGTCTGATAGCTTGACTTTAATGAAATAATTTAACAGAGACTGATAGTCTGGCTACAATTACCGTATTCACAGAGAATAATGTAATGCTGTAATGTAATTTGTCCACAAACAAAATGAGTCTCGAGAAGAGCACGGTGACATTTAGTATAATCATCCCAGTTGGAACACATTTGCCTCGGGGATTATTCTTACCATATTTCTCGAGGGATCACAGAGAGCCTGGTGTTAGAGCCCTCGGGCCTCTGCATGTCTCGTAACACCAGCTGAGATCCCCACAAGATACATTCTATGTTGTTAGGAACCAAGAGAAGGACATAATTCAAACCGAGGCGATTACAGGCCGAACCATTAATGCTGAGAGCCGAATAGGTCTTCTCTATACCGTATCCCTGTAGTCCCTCAAATGCATGTTGCATGTTCTGTCCAGACATGGAGGGACTCCAATTTGTCTCTAACCTTCGAGCAAACGGAAATGAAGTGGAAGAAAAATTCCAGCTAAAGTTCGAGCTGTAAGTTCAGGCTTAGCAAGATTTGGAGGTTGTCACAGGGACTCGCAATAACACCGGGTACCCAGGATCGATCTGGAGTAGCAATGGCCAACGCAAATGCTCCGAGTCCCAGGAGCTTAAATGGGGTAGCGGGGGGTAGGGAGTGATCACCAAGGTTCTCCGAAGGGGGCGGGGAGGAAGTCTGGCAATGTTCTAGTGTAAAGTAGAGGAAAATGGTCTCTCCTTCCTTCATTATGGGTCAGCCTCTCTACTCAGATGCTGTCTCGTCTTCCGGCATCGCAGCCGTCTTCTCGCGAGACACACCGCACACCACCTAGCGATCGCGTGTGGAGGTCGACTGAGCCTCGGTTCACCCGTGACCCGGGCTGGGGCTCTCCTAACCCTTCCATCAAAAGACTTTTCTCGCACGTCGTCTCTTTACAAGGCGTCTCGTTAGGTGGGTGTCTGTTTACAGGGCGCCATACTGCATGACGTCATGATGGAAGGCGTCGCAATGCATGACGGGCTCGTTGCAAAGACCTGAGTCTCATTGCAAGAAGTCTCGCTGTATAGTATTGCTAAATTGCTGGAAAGAAGTGCTCCACACGGGGTTGCTGTTCTCGAAGAACATTAAGACATGGAAGTCCAAACTTAGTTTCCACAAGAAAGCGATTTGGGGAATTTGACCCCATGACATGACACTGAGCGAACACAGAGCATGAACACCTCATGGCCGGATATATTCTCATACGGTTAGTGCCCCTTGTTTGAAGCCTGAAAACTCTATACTCCTCTTCAGCAACCGCGAATTTCCAGAGGCAAGTCTAAAAGAGCAAATGTCACAAATAAAATATTCACGACATTATATTTTTTCTCTCCTCTTGACAGTGGGACGACTCGTGGACGATGGACGTGAGTTGTTGATTTTTTCAGTATAAAAAAGACGAAAAAATAACTAGGGCATCGGGTCACTCTCCTGGCGATGCGATCGAAGCTGAGTTAAGGACCTGGTGACGACAGCCCCACCGCCATCACCCTACCCCCCGTCCCGTGCGCCTTGCAATCAGTTGGGTAATCGTCAGGAAACCGCGGGGCTACTGTGGGGTTACAGACAGAACAAAGCCGCCAAATGTCAAAGGGCACGTTCGGCGATTACGCTTTGCGTCAGAGGACTCTGCGGCGAAGAGATTCGTGCCCTGGCCCCTCTGTGGACAGCAGACGACGCACGGGCTCTCCTTGTGTAGCTAAGGATGCTCGGCACAGCCTCAACTCTAAAGGCGTTTAATTAGTGCGGTTGTCAGGGAAGCTTGAGGGGCTGGATAGAGGAATTGTCTGGGTGTCTGCTGCTTCCGTGTAGCAACCCGCCTCTCAATCTCCTCTCTCTCTCTCAAAGATGCTCACGATGCCTCTCTCTCTCTCACTCACACCTTTGAAAAAGTTCTGTCCCCTTTGCACTAACTCAGATCGAGAGAAAAGAATTTGCCGTTGTGGTCTGCGCGTGCGTGTATATGTTATGTTATGTATGTGCGTGTATGAGTAAGAAAGAGAGAAAGTAAAAGACTGGAGGTACAAAGAAGCTGTCAGTCTCTCAGATGACTACTCTTCCTTTGACAACAGGGTGGATAGCTCCTGCTAATGACCTGCATCCAGTAATTTCTTCATCATCCACTTGTAAACAACATCCATCCGAAAAACATCGTTGGCTGAATTTTTAGAAGACATTTTACAGAAAATCATTCAGTCATGTTGGTTGTTCTGCTCTCTCTCTCTCTCCTACTGTGCTTTAGACACTGTCTCTGCAAAAATGTAAGCATCACGATCGTTTCTCTGTAAATGTCAATACACTCCCCCTAAACCTCGCTCTCTCTGTTATTTCTCCCTCGCGATCAGAAGAGAGATTTGGGGGGAGGGGGAGGGAGAATCTGTCAGGCACACAGCAAGTGCTCAAATACTTGAGCTCTAACTTTGGATGTATTGTGAAACTGCGCAAACATGGCTGCGAAACAGAATCGATCATGTTGACAATGTTTGTGTGATCAAGTCTCCTGGCCAATCGTTTTGGTTTAAGCTCCTTCCACCAAGCACATTAAAACAGTAGAAGCCGATCCTGAGATGCTAAAAAATGGCTTGCTTTGACGGCTAGCACTTGAGCTTTCTTTCTATCTTTCTTTCTCCCTCTTTCTCTCTCACGCGCACACACAAACACACAGAGAGAAATCACATCTGCTTATCTTTTCCTGTCATTCATGAATCCCTTGACTTGTACCAGGTGACAGAGGTCATCGGAAGGAACAACCGGATAGACGCAGAGGACAAGTCTCATCATTATAGACCAGTCTATCATCCTCACAGCATCGACAAGAAGAGCCCACGGTTTACATGTGTAGAGCAGAGTTCGATTTCGGTTTTCTACAGTCCTTACTGGGTGAGTGGTGTTGCTTATCTGGCTGTCAGTTCTCGCTTCTTCATCAGGGCTTTGACCAATCCAGCGTGAAGTTCCTTCTGCGTCTACCATCCATAGTTCTTTTTCTGAGCTGATACACTTGATGACAGCCATCCCTTCTTAAAGTGAGACCACAACTAATTAATTATCTCATCCCAAAAGTCGACGTGGTAGCAAACATGGGTTTCATCTTAGATACTTTCATCGCGGAAAGTCTTTTTCCAGTGGTGCCATCTTAGCATGCTGTATGAAGCTTATTCATTTTATCTTTCCCAAGATTACCCACAAGGCAGTCTAACAATTTGCCTTTCGCTGGAGAGGAGGTACAGTGGGAAAAAATGGGTATTTCGCTTCGTTGCATCACATAGCTGGCTTCTGTGGGACACACACGAGTCCCTATTGTCCAGGTGTATCTTAGCCGAGTAAACCCTGTTGTCTATATCATTCAGGGGAAAATGAATATTCAAACGGTTTCGTTTCACTGGCCGTTAAATAGCTGCTAGGGCCAAGATTTTCCTTCTACATGTTTTATATATATATACTGACAGAAAAACAGCCAGCATATGAATTAGCAGACCTCCTTGGGCAAAAGTAATCATTAAAGAATACTTTCAAGCACACAAAAAGGAAAGTTGTTTTCATGCTGAGGTATCAGACAGTCTTTTCAAGTTTTACTTTAGTTACATGTTTTAGAAAGGTACAACTTTTTTGTTAAGTCAAATGCGTTTTCGAGATCTAAGTATTTATCGCGAATTTATTGCTTTTATATTTGGGATGCCATTCGCCGGCTTAGGCAGAAATGATGACAGATAAAGTCGTACCAGCCAAGAGTTAAAAACATGTTTTAGCCCCACGCCTAAGGTTGTGTAAGGTCTGGCGACATGGACTACAGCAGCGGGAAGCAGGCAACGCGGCACCATGGGAAATCGATCAGCAAGAAACATTTGAGAAGCATAATTGGGAAAAAAGCGAGAGGTTTGTGCGCAAGTTCTCTTCGTCTAGAGGCCGAGCATCTTTTTGCTCTGTTCATCTGTGCGGGGAGTGGAGCGGAATTAGGACAGCCTACGAAATGTGACAAAAAAAGATGGATCGGTCAGAGGATCCGGCTCGCGGCGTGTCGCGACATACAGGACAGAGTGCGTGACCTCACCCGGAAGGGCTTGATGCAGGCGGCGGCAGCAGTTTCGCGTGCCGCTGACCCCCGTGACAGATCCTGCAGAAGAGAGATTACAAGTTGGATCGTGGTCTCAGAGATCCTACAGGCCTGTAGGCCATTTTGAAAGATCCTGCTGGCGGTGAACGGTGAGTTTCTCGTCTAGCCACTTACAAATCCTCGTGGGTCAAGGTCGAGATACGATGCGTAGTGGCACGTGCACTGACATAGAAATGTGTAATCATTTATCCTAGCAATGTGAATAATTTACATCAGGTAGTAGTGATCACTAGGACAGATGATTGCACTGATGGGTGATGGGTTTTGGTGACGCCGATATTTTAATATAATTATAATTTTTAATTTATGCCGGTAGTATTATTCTCTAAAAACTAAAAATATGTTAAGCACCTTGCTTTTGTTGGAACACAATCTAGTCTAGGTACACTCATTATATCCATGTTATTGATGTATTTCAAATTATTTACATCTTACTTGCGTCTGTGGCAACTACTTTGCTTTAAAAACTTCCTTTTTCCACCGTCCTCTGTTTTCTACTTATTTAATATTTAAATTAAAAATGTTTCCTTGAAGCCAGCCCCTGAAAAGAAGGAGCAAAAAGCCCAGTGGAGCCAGAAAATGTGTGCATCAGCAGTCGGTCACCGAAAGAAGCCAAATGAAGGAGCGAGAAAATCGATGTCGGGGTATGCACAAATCTGAAAGATGAATGGGAAATTAAGCAAGGGAGACAGAGAGGCTTGAGACGGGAATATCAATGTTGGGTATGGGCGATGCTCTGGGCGATAGGCACAGATTACTTTTCGGCAGCACAGTCCAGGGATTTTTTCCCCCTGATAGCTTGGAATTTTTATACTTATACACTCCTCCTAGTTCGTATTTCAACCTCTTGTATCTTCTTTCTTTCTTTTCTTCTTCTTCTTTGCCAAAGATTCACATTCTGTCAGTCAGTATTATAGTAAACAAATACGGACTTACCCATCGGTTAGAAAAATAATTTTTGGTTTGGAAGGGTTCGTATTTGGAACTTACCCTGATATTTTTGTTTGTCTGATGCCCGGATGTCTGTCTGTCTGTCTGGATAACTAACCGTATGTCTGTCTATCCATCCGACCTCCATTCCTTGTCTCTACGTTGGCTCCTCGCTGTCTTTATTTGTCTCTCTTGGTCGTCCTTTTGTTCTGTCTGCTTCTGTCTTCCTGTATCTATCTTTTTCACCTTTATCATTCTCTCCCCTTCTCTTTCTAATTCTCTCCCCTTATTCCTCCGCTTTCCTTCTCATCGTGCTCTTGATGCTTACAGCTCATTTCTTTCACACGGAGTAGAGAAAAACATTAGATTCTTCGATTGGGCACTAAGAACATACACCTTCTCCGGCACTGTGTGTACCTTCTACACAGATGGCGGTCTAAAGGGTCGGTTTCCATGGAAACCCGTGCGCCATCATCCAGCCACGCTCAAGCTGGGGCGCGGCCGACTTCGCCGTAATTCTCTGTGAAGATCGCGAGCAGGCAAGAATTTATTGAGTCCGGGGACGACGAGGAGACATCGTACTCATCGCCGATGCTTTAATGGTAGCCACTAGAAAAATAAAAACCTCTCTGACAGCTTTTCGCCATCCGGCGGGAAAGCCGATTACCTCAAGGTGGGATAACTCTGAATGCTTTGACTGAGGTAGACGTCAGCGGGTTGGAGTTCAAAGCCAGTGGTAGTTGATGAGGATCGATGCTCGATGTTTCAGCTGTGTCGTCTAATGGTTTTATGTGGGCGGACAAGCAGCGGCTGTTACACTGCGGGAATTTCTGGCTGCAAATGGCGATTGAAAAAAAAAACTTAATCTTCAGCGCTGTGGTGACCGTGGGAATGAACTGCGGGGATGAGAAATTATTTTAATTGACATTTTGTTCTTAAAGCGGCTTGGGTATAAAAGGATTTGAAGAGCGAATGCGAATGTGTGGGAATGGTTTGTGTGTGTGTGTAGTGTTGTATGTGCTTCGTTGTGTGTACGGGTTTATTTATTTATTTTTTTTTTGTTTTGTTTTGTTTTGTTTTTGTTTTGTTTTTGGGGGGTTTTTTGCTGTTTTTGTTTCTGTTTTTTTTTTTTTTTTTGGTTCTTGCTACAGTTTACACATAACAGACAAAATTTTGATGATTTTTTTTCCCTTTCTCTACTTGTTCAAATACTAAGTAAATTACTTTGGATTTTTTTTTTTTTTTTGTCTACGTTTGTTAGACAAAATGGCAAACCTCGTGTAGCTTTAGATATAGAAAAACACAAAAAAAAAAATCCCTCGGTCATAGACAAAATGCAGAAAGAAATACATCTCGAAATTTATATCCATCCAAAATACAGTCTACCAGTGGGATGTTGAGGGAGACAATAAATACACCTTGAAAATGGCTGAAGCTAATGTTTGCAGCTTTCTACATATCTGCCGAGCTACCAGTTTTCGGTTCCTTTCTACACGAGAGTTTGGAAGACAAGATACCGAGGAGACCCCGCCAGCTCTCAGGAGAGGGAAACAAGATAATGTCCTTTATCGTCGTCTAACAGTTCTACTCACAGTCACGCAGTCGTCGCTGACATGGGGCTGGACGCACGGCCCGTCCCTAGTCGCTATGTTTAGTCTAAGTGCATGGCTGTCTAGTGTTGACTAGCATCAGTGTTTAGCACGATGATGTGCGTCTGGCTTCCAGTCCCCGGCTATCCTTTAGGTTCAGTCTCGCACGATTAGGCCCATCTAGCAGAGTTTGTACCCAGAGCAACAAGCAGCCTCTTGACATGATAGTCTTAAACGACAACCATCATGAACGGTATATGACTTCTCATGCTCGGAGACAGCCTAACATCTCACGGTGTTCTGTATACGATACACATACGTGGAATCAACGAGAAAAAAGATAATTAGTTGTTTGTATGTCTTTTGTTCGTTTCTCAAAACTATCTGAAGTACCTCGTGTGAGACTGGTTGAAAATGAACACGTATTACTATCATAAAACAGTTTCTGATTGGTTATTTAGGTCTGGAACAAAAGCTGTCAAACTCATCTGATTAAACAAATTATCACATAGACTGTGCTGTGATAAAATGTGGTTTCGATATTATTTACATTTCATTATATGCGGAGGGAAACATACAAATATTGACTATGCAGTGCGAATATAGCGAAATCATGCAAATAGCAAAGGAGCGACAAGTGTAAATAGCAAAGGGACAGTTGAGTGCAGCGTGCAATTAAAATAAAAATATAACGGTGCATAGTTTGTGGAGGTCGAAGTCTTGTTATGTCTCTTCAAGCTTAGATGAAGGTAAATACACAAACACAATGTTTCAAAAGATTTAAAGATGAAAGAGAAAGAGAGCGACATCAAGCAGAACATCGTCAAAGCAATTATCTCGACTGACGTCAGCGCCGGTTGAACTCTGAGGTCATTGGTGTTTAGTGAAGCTCTCTCCCTTTGCTTTAAAAAAAAACAACCTCTCTGATCATCATTCCAGCAAGGCCTGTCATGGCAGTCACCCTGGTCCCTGATTCATTTCCAGACGTCACCGCTGAAATACGAGAGGAGAGGGAGTGAGGGAGTCTGTTGGTTAAACGGAACAAACTGCCATTCACGAAATCAAGCCATTTCTCGTCATTTGCATCAGTAAACGCTGCTGAACAGCTCCGCAAACGGAGAACGATCGGTGTCAGACTGAAAAGGGCAGGACAACCCCTGGGATTCTCAACCGCGAAAAAGGCGGGTTGCTAATCTGCTCCCTCTCTCTCTCCGTCCATCCCTGTCTTCCATACTTTCCATCCCCCTGAGAAGCCATTTTTTTTTAGTCCCGAAAACTCGGCCGCTGACCTTCAATAAAGTTTCACCTTCGAATTTCTATCCTCCTCCATCCCACCCTTCCTTCTCTTCAATCCTCTTTCATCCCATTTTCAGACCGTTCGGCCAATAAGCTCCCTTGCTTACAGCTTCCATGGAAATGCATCAAAAAGAAATGATTGCTATGTTTAGACTGATGAGGTAATCGAGCCGAGCAATCTATTAAACTGTGGCAAAAAGACAAAATGCCCAGAATACATTAATACTGAGCTGAAGACTTTTATCTCCGCTCGCAGAGTTCAAATAAACCAAATTTACGATGTTGCCGGCGTCCTTTGTAGCCGATGTAAATTTGCTGACATTGTGTAAAGGCGGTGCGATGCTTTCAAGTTGCTGTAGCCTCTCAGGGACCGTTATTAGGGCTTGCACAGTGCAGGGTGCAAACTACTTTCTGTTACTTTATGACAAATACACGATCGCAGGCTTATTAATGTCCCGATGAAGCCAGGTGAGTGAACATGCGCTACTGTCCTCTCTGCGACCGTTACATGTAGCCTCTGACTCTTCCTCCTCTCCTTACCCTCCACCGTTGTCATGGTGACGTGTGGGTGATTAATGCATTGATTGGCGGAGTTTAATGTGCCTGTGCAATTCTAAACGCAAGAGAGAGGGAGAAAAAGACAAGACAAAACACACAATATGGCGAAGCTGTGTGAGGAGGAGGGTCTTTGACCTGAGGGCTCTTCTTAACTGGACACATGTCGACGAATGTGTGACTATGTCAAAGTTGTTGCATGACGGTTACACGCAAGCTTTGTCGAACATAGCCACATGTCTGACTGTATGTGTGCGGTTAAGATGTCAAAAAATAACAAGCTTTTCGCAAAGTTCGGTCAAAGAAATCCCAAGAGAAGAATGTTGCAATAAAAAGATTATAAAGGTGACATGAGCGAGTCGAATGATTACGTACGTGAGCGATATGACCTACGTGACAGCGCGAGTCACAAGATGACCTACGTGACGTGATCGAGTTGTAAGATTACGTAGCTTGGAAAAGACAGTCCTATAAAGAACATGACGGGAAGGAAGACTACAAGAGTTGGTGGTAAAATATATTCAAGACACGGCCTTTCAGACATAAGGAACTAATAAAAATTATGATGATGATGATGATGATGATGATGATAACAATAAATTGTAAATTGTTTGTGTGATATGATGACATTTCAGACACTCACAGCCCACATCGCCCGTTTATATCCACACCATAATAGAGGCAATAAGTGTGATACACTTGCTACACGAGGTACTATCCGGTGCTATTCATGTTTTGAAAGTGTCCGGCAGATTGGGATCTCTGAGATAGCCGCCAGGGATCTCCGGGGCAGGCCTGCTCTCTCGATTATACTCCAGTATGATTTTATTCACAAGGTTGCCATAGAAACAGTCTTGGCAGATTCACTACTTGTGTACACCATACTGCCACCATACCTAAACACAGCGGGTAACCCAACACCAGCCTGTACCCCAGTCACTGTGGTTGTCTAGGAGACATGGTTATTAGTTATGACACGTGTGGGGGTCAGCCAGAGACACGTCATCACGTGATGACAGCTGTGGTTGTGTAGGAGAACTGTCAGTGACAGAAGTAGCTGAGACACATACAAGTCATCATCTGTCGTGTGTCTCTATGGAGGGCAGGACAAGAACACTCACTCTGCAGCTGTCGTTGGAGTTGACTCCCCTTCCAACCCACACGCTTTTCGCCTTTAACGGGTGTAGGTAGGTCTGGCGCTTCTGATTGGCATGTTATTAGCGTCATTAGCTTTCTCCCTCCGATCTCCCTCCCCCTGTGTGTGTGTGTGTTAGCGCGTGTGCCGTTGTGTGTGTGTGTGTTGGCGTGTGTGTCAGTGTGCATGTCTGTGTGGGTGTCTCCTGATATCACGACCCCCCTCTCATTATGCCTACGTGTCCTAACTGCAAATCAATTTCGCTGAGCTGTCCATATTTGTTAAGGCCACACTAATGTGATTAAAACAGAGCATACCGTCTTCTCCTTGCACGTTGAACCGGGTGGTGAGTGGGTGTACCGGGTAGTCAGTGCGTGAGCTAGTGCGCGTGTGGTTGTATGTGTGTGTGTGTGTAAGTGCATGTGTGCGAGAAGCAAAAGTTTCGGAGAGTACACTGTGTGTGTGTGGGTGGATGGGTGTAGTGACGTTTGCTGTGATCTGACGTGTGATGTGATCTGACGTGAATTAAAGTGTCCTGTTTTGTGTTGTGTATTGACATGTGCTGTCTACTGAAGTGAATTAAGGAGTGCTGTGAACTAACGGGACATGACGCGTGCGGTGACTCACGTGTGCTGTGTACTGTGTGCTGCTGCGTGCTACCGTACTATTGCTGTCCTCCTATTTCTTCTCTTTCCTCGAAATATCGATAACGTTAACGAGGAGTATTCGATGACTGGATCAGTCGATATTTGTACAGGAATCGGTTTCCAAATCAGTTACCGACTCAAGCGTTAAGAACTTGTTTTCAAATATAAAACGGAAGAGAGGCAGACCAGGCAAAAAAGCACAAAAGATTTCAAGTGCAATACTTTGTGATGATGTACAAACCAACAATGTTACCACATGTAACTGTAACACGCTGTTGTTACGTGTGACTAACAACGTGTCAATCATTACACTTGTGTTAGAGCAGTAAACAATTATTTAATACTGTAACAAACATCACAGCCAGATACATGGCTGTACATAACTACATAATGGAGCAAAGGACAAGAGACCCTACAGGCGATTGTGTGGGTGGGTGGGTTGATGGATGATGGAAACAACAAACAAAGAGTTACGCAACCCTCTCCTATATATCAACAATAAACACTGTTCATATTTCTTAAAATAAACACTGTATTGACGGTGAACGGGTTCTTGTTGTGATAAACCAAACACTAAAAAAATAGTATGGAATGGGGGAGAGAGAGTGAAACAGAGACGGAGGTACAAAGTAGAGGTACAGGCAAGTTAAAGACAGGGGGAAGGGAGAGGGGTCGAGTAGCAAGTATCTAATTAATAATTACATCACTTCCGTTGACTATAACGTGTAGTAACGAGTGTAAGCCAGGTGGATAGACATGCCGAGGTGGATAAAGAGAAGGCGGAGGAGGAGGAGGAGGAGGGAGAGGTTGGAGAGTGGACTCACCGGAGAGACGTACGTGAATCCCGTGTCAGCAGCCACACTCCGCGCCACGCGCTCCCCCCCGTCATGGTTGAGCTCCACCAGCCAGGTGTTGGTCAGCACGTCGAACTCGCGACATATGGCCGCGTCGGGCAGCAGTCCCGTGACGGCCAGCAAGACTACAAGCAGCTGCCTAGCTCTCCATGTTCGCCGGACGGTCATCGCAAGGGACACACGCCCCTTGTGGTCAACTCGAGCGGACGACTATCTAGCAGGCAGTTGGAGGGACACAGGCGATCGGTTGATGCTGCTGCTGCTGCTGCTGCTGCTGTCGCTGCTTTAGTTTCTTCTTGCTCAGAATTTCAGTCCCCCGGTGTCCGTTGTCGTCGCCGTGGATGGAAACAATGGAGCCCGCGCAACGAAGACTGGGAACCAATCGCCTCGCCTGTCGTGTGCTTGATGCTGTCTTGTTCTCTCAAAGACTTTGTGGCGGAGGAGGACTGTTTCGTTCTCTGTCAGTTCTAGTCGGTTCGTTCTCTCTCTCTCTATCACGTTGTGTTGGAACCTAGCCGGAAGGCTAGCTCCTCTCTTCTGTTTCCCTCGCTCCTCGCCCTAGCCTTGCCTTTCTCCTTGTTCTCTCCCCTGTTGTCTGGCACTGTCAACAGAGGACTGGCGGTTGGCACGGCCGAGCAGGCTGGCGACGAAAGAAAGAGTTTGGGTTCTCTGCAGGCAGGTCTGGCGAGCGCTTGGGTCGAAGAACCTCATGAAATATTATTTGGCGCCCAGCTTTGATGACGGAGGCTGAGAAGCACGCGCTGTTCTTGCGCGCGATCGATGGGGTGGTGGTTGGGAGGTCACGTGACGCGTTGACGTCACATCTCAGAAATGGTCGGCGAGGGATCTAGATGCTTGTTTTGTGGGGAGGGGAGGGGAGAATCAATATGGCTGTATCAATGCTACTCTACTCGGTCAACTGTTCCAGGAACTGTTGTATCAACGCATCGTGGCGACCGGTGCCGGGTGGGTGGACGAGGAGGGTGGCGCTACCCAAATGACTATGTGCCTTTCCCGTGATCTTGTCGGGCAGGCCACGTTTGGCCATTGTTGCTGTTGGTGCTGGCTGTGATGGTTGTCACGGAGGCGTTGTTGTAAGAGACCGCGTGGACTGTTCGAGGGAGATTCCCAGACTGCGGTTGATGTTTGTGTTTTGTGTACGTGGATATGAATCTCTCTCTGTCTCTCCTCCAACCCACTCTCTTTTCTCTACTCCCTTTGTCCTCCGGTCAGGAACAATATGAAATATATAATGGTGGAACCAATGGTATTGATGATGATAGAAACGTGTATACCTGTTTGTGAGTGCGTGTGTGAGAGAAATTCATGTGTGTGAGAGAGTGACAAAGGATGTGTATAGGTCAACAGACTCACGGACTCAGAAGTATAGGCGTGCATCTCTCAATCTCTCAGCACTGATATGCCACAGCATGGCATTTACTAACATGGTATTGTCTGGCATCTTTTATCACTCTCTGACCTTCCATAGCACGAGACCTTTCAGCACTCCGACATTCAATGGGATGACAACATACTGGTCCACATACTGCTTCCAACAGATTTAACAGTCGATATATTTTGTCATGAAAATGGTAAAGCGAGTCAACAAGAGGTCTCTGGGGAAGAATGTGCCAGTTATTTGTGGGGGCGGTGCAATTATTTCCATCACTGAATTTTTTTATTATTATTCTCCAGCTCTCTACAGAGCCAGGTAGCCATTCAATGGGCAGGGAAGTTATTACGCCGCTCAGGTAACAAACCACACCGTTTCTGTCATTAACATCAAATCAGAATAGACGAAGCAGTAGTAAAATATGAAGAAGTAGTACTAGTACTACCAGCAATGGTCAAAGAAGTAACAGAAGTATGATGAAACTATACCATTCACAATAAAGAAATAGTATACAGCTCACAAAAAGTTAAGGGACAGTACTACAGTTCTGGGGTAAAGAATACAGTTTACAGTCTGTAGTAAAGCACTGTGGAACGATCTGGAAGCAGTGAACTGTCACTCTACACTATTGTGTGTATTTGTAATTGTTTAGTATTTATTGCATTTTTGACAGTGTCCCACAATGCATGAAAACACTGAAAAAATACCGCACTACGTCACCGCTACGTCACAGCTACGTCACATCGCTGCCTCGCTCGTGCCTGCAAGGCGGACGGTCCCGGCAATTAACCGGCCATCATTATCACGGGTGTGTGCCAAGCTTGCATCAGGGTTAATTTACAACTTGTACAGTTGGCTCGCGCTGTCACTGGATATCATCGTCAGCTTGGAACATTCACCGTGACGGGACTGAGAACAGTCTTGATGACGTCACCACGACAACGGTTATTGGTGACGTAGTCCCACTGCTTCCTTTGTCTGTAGCATGATGTAACCTTCAGCTCGGGGTAGACAGCCTCCTTTTGGACCATCAGCAAGCTGCTGCGGACACATTCTAAATTCCACACGCACGCCCTTTTTTTTTTTTGCCCTCTAGCCCCGACATAAACATGTCTCCGTGCCACGGACTTCCTTGTCTGGCTCCTTCCTTCACCATCTCCAGTGTTGCCACCCTGCATCGTATCCCCTTCGGCCTTGTAACATCTTCTCTCCTTCATAAAGCAGTGTAGGCGGGGTGGGTAGGTGGGTAGGTGGGTAGGTGGGGAGGAGGAACGAGGGATCAAGTTGGCAGAATTTAACACGTGGTGAGGTGAGCCAGCAAGGCTTGCGTGACAGCATGGTTTGACCCTTGACCCTTGACCTACGCTGCGTCACAGACGACAACAGAGCGATTCCATGCTAACG
The DNA here is from genome assembly GCF_003073045.1 of Pomacea canaliculata. Classification (NCBI taxonomy): domain Eukaryota; kingdom Metazoa; phylum Mollusca; class Gastropoda; order Architaenioglossa; family Ampullariidae; genus Pomacea; species Pomacea canaliculata. The sequence goes on along the minus strand of NC_037597.1, from coordinate 29,367,056 downwards.
CTTCATATTGATTGATTGATTAGAACAATGAACAAATGAAAATCCGATTTATTCTAGAATGTCGCTTTATCGAGCTACATCATCGTTGTCGTTACAATTTTACTGTTATTTCTTTATGATTTCTCCTAAAACTTTTAAATACTTTCTCTCTTTTCTCACAAACTTGACATGTATTCATCGTGTTTTGTGAATCTGAAGTTCCCTCATCAAATATTTGTCCATCTAAAACGTATATTTATTATTTTTTGTGAATCTGAAGCGAGTTCAACAGTTTTTTGTAAACCTAAAGTGTCTTCATCGTGTTTTGTAACTTTGAATTTTATTTTATTTTAAATTGCTTCTTCAGCTGCGTGCTTTGTGATGTGGATGTAAGGAAGGAAGCAGAGAGAAGGTTGGAGTGGTGCTGGAGGCTGTCACAGGCCGGCGCCAGACTCGCGTGACAGCATCATGTGACAGCGCGTGACAGCAACAAGTTTCCACCATCTGTCTCCATCTGTCACGACACAAAAACGTGGCGAGAGGTTTTGTGACTGCCTGGTGATGTGAAGTGTTGACAAGCCCCCTGCTTCAACTTCCTGTGGTCTCAAATACTAAGATACTTACCTGGCTTGTCGTCATCTCCGGCAACAGTCAAAGTATCTGATGTCAGACATTTTCACCACTTGAAACACATATCCACCTAGTATACTCAGCCATGTTCTCAAATAATTTTTTTAATTAAACTGAACCAGCTAGATGAAAATCGACACTTAAGAATCAATCTGTTGTTTATCCTCCTCGTGTTTGCTTCATTTGCTGAAACAAAAACCGGAATAGCTAACCCTTCTCCATTTCATCCCTCCCACCACCGCCACCACCACCACCACCACACCACCACCACTACCACCACCACCACATTGCCGGCAGCTGCAGTATTTTTCTTTGACGACTGACAGTGCCAAGATGACTCACGCCCACGCCAGTGCATGCACGGCCTCTAAATAAAAAAGAAATGGGAAATCGGAGCTGCACCAAACTGTATGTTCGGCTGGCATCAATGCCCGTTAACAGCAACTACCCCGGGTGACGAGGACAAAAGTCTCTTTCTCCAGCAAGCAGCAGGCGCACACAGATGGCCTCCTGGCTGATGTCACCGTTTCACATCTACAAACCACATCCTTCACCAGTACTGACATCATTCTTCATGCATGCATCGACTAACGGATAAACATTGTAGTCAGTAAATTTTTGTAAATAATTTTTATTTACTGTAGTCTGTATTTATAAGTCGCAACTTGAAAACAAGACTATTTCTAAGTTGTTGTTGCTGTTATAATTTAGTTTAGTCTTTTTTTAATATTTTTATACTTGTAGCAAACATTTGCTGTGTGCCATATTCGAGCAAGAAAGAACTACCTGGCTTGTCGGTGAGTCAAGTAATGTAATTGTTGAAAAGCCCGGATGTTGACAGGGTACCTAATGTTGTTAAAACTGTCGCCACCAAGCGACAAATACGAGCACAAAGACCGTTCAGAGGGCTGAGAAATGGCTGTCGGAGGCATAATCCGGTTAGTCGTATGTTTAATTTAATTTTGATATAAATAATCTGGTGCCCACGATGCAGTGCAGAAGGGAAAGAACTCAGAATTGTCTTCCCCTGTCGCTGTTTTCATTTCGCTGCAGCGGCAGGCGTGTGTTGCTGACAGTTGTCCGTGAATAAAAGCCAGTTTGCATGTTTGATATAAGGGACCCTATCATTCTTGTAGTCATAAATAAACAGTGAACGAGAAAAGGCAAACGCTGCAATGTGCCCGCTCACTCGTGCTAATGCTCTTGGACATGGTTACCTCCCTTTGGCTTCCTTTGTTTTTTTTGGGGGTTTTTTTTTTTCTCTCTCCCTCCCCCATCTCTCTCTACCCTTCCTCTTTATCGCTGTCTAGTTTTCTCTCTATCTTTAATGCCAGCCTTTCTTTGTCCAGGCAAGATGTGTGTTATTTATTCTTCTGTAGAAATTCTCCCTTCGTCGTTAATAAGCACTTGTCCAGTATTTTATAATTAACCCTCGGTTGGCTGTAATTACTTGGCTGCAATGCTTTGGTAATGTCTGAAAGAAAACTGGGAATACCTGTCAAAATACGGCAGGCTTAGGTATTCCTTAAATGGGATTTACGAGCCATCTATTATAATGGCCACACGAGGAAGAAATTAATAGGTACACACCAAACGCAGCATGATGCTGCTGCTGCTGCCGATGATGATGACGATGATGATGATGATGAGGATGAGGAGGAGGGGGAATAATTAACTGCTCGCTGCACGTGCCGTCTGGACTGTGGTCAACCCTGCTGCTGATGACGTCAGCCTGCCAATGCACCACCACCACCACCACCACCACCGTCTGGAGCTCACCTTTCGCGACAAGGTGAGTGGTTGAAAATCAATGTAGCTTAGGTTCCAATTTCCTGGATGGCTAAGAAACAAAAAATCTTTTATCTTGAAAGAGTCGGCATTGTTGTTTCAGCCAACCTACTTTGTTTCATGAAATACCTTTTGAAATGTCGAAGTCCCTCGAGAGACACTTAGACAAAATTGAATGGCGGCTTGCCTAAAAATAAATCTTTCAACTCGCAGATGTTGCAAAGAAACAGTAGACACTTTATGTCCTGTTAGCAGCAACATATCTACTGGGGGCTTAAGTGGCAGAGTATTTTTATTTCTTGTTGACAAAGAACTTTCTTGGGTTGGTTCTGTCCTCGCCGTGGAAAATTTTCTCTATCACCGATGTCGGCAATGAAGTATTTTCCAATCTCCACGATGGCAACTTTAATTTTTTCTTAAAATCTTCAGAGGAAATTACCTTGCTTTAACGGCGTGGGCAATTTCCTTCTATTTACATATTATTACTTTAACCTTTTCTTTTGGATACTTAGAACAGCTTTTTAATCTCAGGACTTTAAAACATTAAATAAATTTGAAACTCCGCTGAGGGGTTGTCGATGTGTAGGTTGATTAGACTCCTGTGTGTGTGTGTGAAGGTGTTGTTGATGTATGGGTTGACTGGACATTTGGGGGGGTTGAGCGACTGAATGTGTGAGCCTTTCATGCTTGGCACATTATTTATTGCTAGTTTCCTTTTGTGTTGACATTATTCATGCATGGTCAAGCCTCCATTTTCATCGTGGATCAACATGGCCCCTGATGATGTGAGGGAAAGACCTAGCTTATTTATGTACCTCATAATCTATTATTTGGGAAATACAGTTACATCTTTGAAGTCGGTTTGTGATGTGTTTATCTTTATTTTAACAGCGGCGGTCGGTGAGATGTAAACAGTAAACCTGAAAGGTGTTTGTGACAACAGCCTCTCTGTGAGGTGTTTACCTCCATTAAAATAATTTACCTGTGAGGTGTTTACCTCCATATAAGCTGTCGATCGTCTAATTACTTTTCTCCAAGAACTTGTCACGAGCTAGATAAAGATTGCCCACCCCTCCTTAGTTTGTCAGGAGAGCCAATGCTTAGTTTACCTCCCCTATTTGTTGTTTCCCATGATCATGTGTCGTCTGCTGCCAGCCGACAAAGTGTCGGAGTGACCAGGCTGTAAGTGTCCCCACAAAAAAGCAAATATAGACGTTATATTTTTTCTTTCTTTCGTATCTTTTCATTTTATCTTTTTCCAATGATCAGGACTTCGTTGGCTCATCTTACAAGTACAGGAACTTGCAAAGGGAAGCAATTGCTCTGTCCCCTCGAGACGCCCCTCCTGATGCCGAGAGGTTCTTGCCAGCGAGAAGAGTGTGGCATCCGTGGGGCAACCGGCGACAGAAGATGGGTGTCAGATGCACCCTTGACCTGCTGGCACTCTCGCTGAGAATGTTTCGGGTGTTTTAATAATCCAGTTCGCTGACTGAATGTGTCCTAATTTTTTTTTTTTTTTTTTTGCTGTTACAGGCCCGAAAGTCTGTCAGAAGCAGGTGGTTGTCCAAAAATGCTTTGTGGGTTTTTAAAGGGTTTTGCTCTTGTAGAAAATATGGATCCACGAACTAACACAACTTTTCTCTTTTTGTTTTGAAAAATCACTTTAAATTTTTCTTGCTTTGCACTATTTTTTCTAGAAAACTTTGCGAAGACAAAGAGTTCCACTCCGGCTAGAGCTCTTGTGACCGATGTGGCTTTGCCATCCTAAAGTCCCCCAGGGACAATATTTTTATTTCGTATTCATTGTCAAACATGCAACACAGCCGCTCTTCTTTAACCCAGAGGTCGCAGATCATTAACTTTTCATGCCAGTAACACTTACCACGTGATCGGTGTTCACTTTTGGGCAACTTTTTGCCCGAGCTGCTGCCCGTATCAGCGTCTGGCACACAGTCGCCGCATGTCTACCTAAACACAAACTAGCTGCTACTGGTTCTAGGGACATGAATGTAAGGGGTTCATCGTGTCTACTGTATTGTATCTAGAAGGAAAAACACGATCTTCTCCTTCTGCTACCTTTTACCATCCTGATATTAGGTACTACTTCTTGCTTGGCGGCTTCTAGACAGGAAAGCAGAGGTTTCCACTAAGGCAATACAGCGCTACATAAGCTGTTGCTGCTGATGATGACGATGATGATGAGGAGGAGGCCTTAGAAGGTTTTCTTACGCAAATAAAATGTCTCTTCACTTCCGCCTGCTTTGAAAACCTGTGATTTGTGAACGTGATGTATACATGCATCCTGCGAAATAAGACACCTGTCAACGTTCAGGGTTGTCTTCAGAGGTTGGCTTCATGATATTGATTACCTGCTCTTCGTCACCAGGTAGGGTCCTCTTGCTGCCTCCCCTATTCTTGGATAAATAGATGTCAGTTATCGATAAGTGACAGACAACCTCCTCACATAAAATAAAACAAGGAAGATGCACAGGTAAACTTGTCAAACTTTCGTCGCAAATCGTTCAGCATGTGAAAGCCAAAAATAACAAAAAATAAATTAATAAATAAAATGTAGGCTTACCGTCAAGACAGGGAGTTTGTCAGGCACCAGGCAGTCTTTGCCACAGAGCCACTTACATGCTGTTCGTTGACGACACAAGATGTGATTAACTCGACATGTTGAAGGCCTTTAGCGCTGAGCTGAGTCACAATAAAGAAAACACGGAGGAAAGCTGCTTCACAATTTTTTTTTTAAGTAGAAAAGGGTTTAGATGTTGCAGGAAGCGAATCAGACGGTTGTCAATTCGGGCGACGATATTTTAGAAGTGGTATAAAATGAAAAGTGGTATAAAATGAAAAGAATCATTAAGAAACATAAAGTATAAAGTAAACAAAGGACACAAAAAGTAAAGAATGCACTGATAAGCTTTCTCTTTGTCGCGATTTCGTTAAGTATTCTTTTCTCTTCAAATACCAGCAGATGCGGCATGTGAAATACGATCCCAGCGCTGACACTTTTTTGTGAGGTTCGTTAACACCAGCCGTTACAAGAAGGTGGTGATAATAAGGAGTGGCTAGATTGTGTCCGTATTTCTTCTTTTGTAAGTCTTGTAAGGGTTATTTGCTATACAAATACCGTACACTTGAACATCAAACTGTAGATAGTCTGTGTGTCTGTGTGTGTTGAACCTCTACCCACTCGGTCAACTGTTCCTTAAGGGTTTTGAGAGACGTAGGAAAACGGTTAGCTGAGTGGTTAAGGCACTTAGAGGCGCTCGTTCGATACCCTTGTAGCGCAGCAACTTTTCCCAGTTGATCCATCTGTCGCGAACGAGTACCCGACTCCAAGGAAGGATGGGAAAGCTAAGTCGGCGAGGAAGACAAGATGACCAGCGCACTCACATAAAGTTAGTCTGAGAAAAAGGCGACGAACTTTACCATATTTTTTTAGATATAAAGCAGGGCAGTTTTGTGTTGGTGATAATTATTGCCATTTTATTTGTTTATCAAGTACCGCTGGTGCTGCTGCTGCTGCGCAGGCGTGTGCACGAGTGAGCCAAGCTTTTGCAGTTGGTTGTCAAGAAATTTCTAAAGCTTTTGTCGCCTGGGAAGCACGGTAGCGTCCCTTGCAGAAGCCCCAAGGCTCCGTTACCTGGGATGCTCATTTATTCTTGCGTGCCAGTCAGCTACACACCACGAGCAGGACGGAGGCAGTTCCGCTCCCAAGTCTGTCCGCACATCGATTTTTTCTTCCTTTTTTTTTTTTTTTTGTCTCTTACTTCGCGCGGGGAGCAGTGGGAAGTGTGAATGACGTCACAGCCCGCGGGCTGGGCGAGCAGTCCGTGCGTGGTTATTAATCACAGATCGATTGCGAGGGAACAAAAAGCGGGACACTGTATAGGCTGTCCCTCCTTCTCTCTATCTGTGTGTGGGAGAGAGAAAGAGTGAGAATCTATGTGTGAGAGAGTGTGTTAGTGAGAGTGTGTGTGGGTGAGTGTACGCATATGTGAGTGTGTGTGTGTGTGAATGAGAGTTTGTATATGTGAGAGTGAAAGAGTGTGTATTATAGAAGAGTGTATGTTTTTGAGAGTGTGTGTATGTGAGAGAATATGTGTGAGAGTATATAAATATATATGTAAGAGAGAGAGAGAATATATGTGAGTGTGTGTGTGTGAGAAGGGAATGTATAATTATGTGTGAGTTTGTGTGAGAGAGAGTGTATGTGTGAGTGTGAGAGAGAAAGTTTGTGCCTGTGTGTATCTGTGAGTGTGCGTAGGAGTGGTCGCGTGAGAAGTTCTCTCACCTCCGGGTGAATGTCCGAGACACACTCTCCTGGGACGAAGGGAAATTGGAACTGCCAGTGTTTGATGTTCCTCTGCTGATGACTGTCGGGGGAAAAAAAGCTGAGCGAATGAGGTGTTTAACTTCTGTCTACACGAATCTATGTCTACAATTTCTTCATTTGTTCCTGTTCCTCTCACAAACAACGAGAGAAAATAATATTATGTCTAAAGAAAACCATACTTTCACTGACTAATCACAGTTGTGGAGAAAACATCTTGCCTTCATGTGAACACGTGACACCTACTCAAACCATATTTCACCCAACCATATTGTGTTGGACTCCATGTCGCTGAGTGTTTGTGTTGTAAACAACAAAGCCACAATTTATGTCGACCCTGTAACCTACTCACAACAGCCACGGTCGATAACCTCTGCTCTATGTTCCGCTAAAGGGACGTAACTACTGTGGCGCCAAAAAGAGAAATCATCCTCAAAGAATTAATGACATAACGTTGATGACATAAAATAATGCATAGTAATGCTAATATTTCTGTGAATAAATATATGATGACAGGAGTCACGTGATCCGCCTGCAAGTAGACGGGCTGGACGTGAATTCCAACCATGGACAGCATCGTGTCTTGTGTGTCCTCCTGGTGTGAGAAGTGTGTCAGATAGCGGTAAAAACAATGTTCGTGCTCAAGAGTTCATGGTCTATATATAAAATATACCAGAAGCACAGTGACCTACATTTTGCGAAGATTGACACAGAAAAAATCTTCTCACGCACATGTTGGTGCAATTCTTTACATTCAGCTTTATTTTCATAAATCTCATTTGCATCCTGACACAAAGGTCAAGCGATTCAAAAGCCCAGATTTCATTTCTATACAGCAGTTAAAAAAGATCAAGATATCTGTTTGTGAACAATTGTTTATTTTTGTCACTTACGGGTTGGACTTGTCATTACAACTGTAAACGTGGTGTCAATGAAACATTAATAAGCACAGTTCGAGCGAGAAATAGTGAGGGACTCCATCGCAACTACATTTTGTGATGACATGAATCTGCCATAACCGTTGATGTGACTGTTCTCTGAGGGTCAAAATGCCTTGCACTTTTCTGTGTATATAACTCTGTAACCTGAATTAGAACTCAGGTCTTGAAAGTTGGCCATATAACAAGATTATTAATGTCGCTTGTGAACAGCTTCCTGTAAAATGAAAATTACACAGCAAAAAATATTCAGAATTATCATGGGGTGCAGCAAGAAGTTTGAACTGGATGCAGGGTAAAAGACAAAAACAACTGAATTTCAGGGAAATCCGAGTTTGGAATCAATAAGGTATAAAATAAAATGGGACCTCAGCGCGAAGGATGGAGAAAGTCAACTTTTACACAAACGCGCGCCCACACACACACACATCGTACATAAGACTTCCCTCAGATCTCTACAGGCTTCTTCAGCACAAAATGGCTTCTCTGAGCTGGAGAATACAACAAAGCCCATCCACCAATCCAACAAAACCCCTCCCCCAGCTCTGTGATGGTGTCCCCCTGAGTCCCCTGTAAGGTTTTTCTGTCGCCGGTTTGGTCTTCGCTGCGCCTCCACATCTCCTGGTTCGATCGCTGGCGATTCCTACTTTTTTTTTTTTTGATGGCTCTATTCAAGTTCGATCGTTGACAATTCCACCTGTCGATGGTCGTTTCCACTCTCCTCCACGACTTGGATGCAAGGAGCGTAACCTGTTATTCCTCTGTGACCCACAATGCACTGGTCCAAGCTTGTAGATCGATGTTAAAGTTCTCAGCATCATCGAAAATCTCTCATGTCCGTTCTGTCTTGTTTTAATCAACACGAAATGGCCATGCTGGTTTTTTTTTTCTTCTTTCCTTTTCTTTTTGTCGACTTTAACGAAAAGGAGTGACGTTCATCCTAATTTGTGTTTATTAAATTTTGTGTTCATCCTACTTTCTGTTCATTCACTCCTCTCTAACCAAATGCTCGCAATGCCTCGTGCCTTTCTCAAATATTGTCGCACGCTTCTATTGTTTAATAACAGTATTGTTTGCTTGCGTGCTTTGCATTTGTTTGTTTACTTGCCATCTGTTTGCTTCATTTATTGATGTTTACTTTAGTGGCCCTCTCTGAACTTTGATCAAAGATTTTTTCTCGAATCTTCAATTTTGTCTAAAATGAAACTTGGGGGAAAACTCTGACCTCACGCCATTCTCTCTTCCTTTTTTGTCTTTCATGCGCCTCTCCAATTTAATTGTGATTTTGTTTTCTTTCTTTGTCTCTCTAAACGCTATATAGAGATCAACTGTTCTTAATACTACTACTGATAATGATAATAATAATAATAATAATCATGTTTTTATAGAGCACCTTAGCTCTCCAACAAAAACTAGTTTAAGTGCTTACATACCTGAAGTCGCTCAAGCAGACATTGATGAGTAGACATCAAATACATCTTACAAATTCATTTACCGTCATTCACTTCATAACTACTCACTTAGTCTCTCTCTCACTCACACACACACACAAATACAAATACACACATGCACACTAACAGACGCACAAACATACGCATATTCACACTCACATCGACACAGAAATGCACACACTCACGCACGCAAAGACCGACAAATAGACAAGTTCCCTTATTTTTGTTCCCTCATCGTCATTCATTATTTTATCTCTCAAACTCTTGCTCTCTTGCCCATTCATCTTCTTCCCCTGAGGCAGTGTTACAGACTTCTCTGTAGCCCCCTGTGACCCGCGACCCCGATAATCTCGACAAAAGCATTCATTAGGTTTTATTCTCGCTTCTTTTGTCTACTGTCCGCTCCCTGACTCTTCAGTTCTATTTCTACCTTTGTCGGAAAGAAAAGTTTTTTTCGCTGACATGTAATGTAGCCCCAGAGAACAAGGAGACAAATAAATATTAGTTTTTTGTTGTGTCTCGGTAGATTCGCCGCAGGTGGTCTGCTTGGTGGAATATCTGGGGAAGAAATATTCTATTTTTGTAATACTTGGTGTGAGGTAAGATCGTAGATTAGGGAGGGTTCATCGCAAGGCCGTTGCCCCTTGGTCCAGTCTGTTGTGTTTGGAGGGTGTGTGTAGTGACTGTGTGATGAGGAACTGTGTGACTTTGTGTGACAATGGACTGTATGACAAGGTGTGACAATGGACTGTGTGACAAGGTGTGACAAGGTGCGACAGGGAATGTGTGAAGTTCGAGTGTGATGAATGGCGGCCATGTTCATTCGGCGAAGTGTCAACTTCCAGGGTCGACTGAACATCTGATCAGAAGACTGCAAGACTTAATCAGATGATGTTCAGCAAAATTTGGTCTAAAGTCACATCAGACAAAGGTATTGTCAGTCATCCAGCCAGGAGCCAGCGTCAGTTCTTTCTCTCCTATCTTTCTCCTGTATCTCTCCCTACCTCCACACTCACTCTTTATCTCTCTCTGTCCTTTGTCTCTCTTACTGTTTCTTTCTTGCTGTCCAATTACCCAGTGCACTGGCTTATCTTTGATGTCAGGAAAGTTCGTTCTTGGGATAGTCAGGCCCAAGGAACAAGACAGCCACAAGCCCGGCTTTCCAAAGCGAGACAAATTCGAAGAGTGAGGTACACTGGGGTACAGAGGACCTTCCTGCACAAAGCACAAACTTGATTACAAAGCCAGTTTTAGCTCCTGCTTTCTCCCCATGAAATTTCCTTCACGAACTTTCGGGATTTTTCCAGATGTTCTGGGATCAAAGGATTCATCTTCAGACGCAAGCAGGAAGCAAGTTGTCGAAGAACAGACTCACGCCGAGGGCTGGAAGCTAAGGGGCTTCTTACCCCGACTCCTTGTCCTCTAATGTACGACTTGGCCGTGTCTGGAAAATCTTTTTATAACCACCATGCGCAGTGTTGACATAATAGTTCCCTCTTTGACAACATTTGTCACTTATAAATCCCTGCTTTAAAGGCAAACTGAATCCTCCTTCCTCCATCTCCTCATGCATGCGAATCAGTTTATTTGAAAACATACCTGTGCAACGAATTGGAAAGATACCCGTGAGACGCGAAAATGAAGAAGAAAAAAAATTAATTTGTCAGCAGACATTTCACGAATAACTTGTCATAATGATGACCGACATAATGGGTATACGTTGTTAAACACCTGCTTAAAATTATGATGGGTACTAAACTCTTTCAAAAAAAAAGTCGTGGATAAATTGAAAGTTATAACGGAGATTTGCCTTCAGCAAAATGAAAGGTCAGTCTCAAGGAATCAAACGAGAGGTCACTCATAGATGAAAGGTCGGTGATAGAGGAATAACAAAATGTCGGTCACAGAGCAACAACAAAATTCTCCTCGAGTCTGTTATTTACAGAGACTTAATTATTTTTTAAGCTGCAGCTGCAAAAGCAAACGATTAAACAAGACGATCATGACTGAATGACTTACTGACTGGAGGACTCGGTTGGCTGGGTGGTTGGTAACCAGGTTGACTGACTCGATGACAGGTTAAAACTGGCTGACTGCATAACTGACTGCCTACGCGACTGGTCGACTGACTGGCAGACAAATTGGTCCGTCACGTGTGCGCACCCGTCGATCCCAATCTGCGTGAGCAAAGCAGGTGTAACCTTTAACCTTTCAACTTTAATCAGGCTGGAGGCGGGTCGATAGCATTCCCAAGCATCGCAGACGGATCAAGCACGACCAGCCCGCTCCCCCCATCTCGCCAGACGGTGCTGCTGCGGGCTGTCGGAATCAATTTGCAAGCCAAATGACATGGAAAGCAAAGGGTGAATGCAGCGATTTGTACGCATCCCAGAGCTTGTGGAGGGTTCCAGTCCTGGCGAGGGCTGCCTTGCCATGGCCTGGAGGTCCAGGGGCGATCGCTGGCTGCCACCAAGGTGGCGGTCATGAATTCCGTTGCCCTGGAAACCGAAAACAAGATGTGTGAAGGCCTTTGTCAGAGCGGTCACGGAGGCAACAACTGTCAACAGATTTCGGTTGAAGATTCTCTCTCAGAATGCCATCCGTCTTTCTTTTAGACTGACCCCTGTTAACCTTTTTCACGCTCTTCCTCGCTCTTCCCCGAGGTGCAGTCAGGTTGTGGCCCGGGAATTGACGTTTATTGATGTTTATTTAGAGGTACACTTGTCTCTGGTAATCCGTGTATGCAGGCACGTGTGTACGTGTGCGTGCGTGTGTATGTGTGTGTGTGGGTTGGTTTTTTTTGTTTTTTTTTGGGGGGGGGGATGTGCGAGTGTGTATGTAGGGATGCATGAATGTGTGTGTGGGTTGTGCGTTTGAGTGTGTGTGTGCACTCTCCAAAGCGAGTGCAAAGCGTTTGTTTAGTCTAAGGGGAGATAACAAGTACGATTGGTAATCTTCCTACAGTTTTCTCCCTTTTAAGCGCCCTAACAGGAAATATGAGTCTTTCACCGGCAGTTTGCTGTCTGATTGCTGCTTGCTTGTAATCATCTTCACTCAGTGGCTGAAGCCAGATGATAACTGCCAATATAGTGCGACACCCTCAAGATATTTAATACCGTGGATGACGAAGTTACATTAGCATAAGGGGGTCATCATCACCTCCGCCCCTCCAAACTGTCAAGCATCATAACATATTCAACAATTAATTCAGATGTTTTCGTTGTCGAACTGAGGCTGAAAATCACCTTTTCTGCTTCCTGATATATAAACCTAACGTTTTAGTATTTAAAGGTTTGTAGATAAATTAATAGTACAAATATGTAAATATACTTGACCAGAATGGCGTGTTTCCTCCACTTCGTTTGTCGCTTCAAACAAATGTTAAAAAAAACGCAGACACCATCTGCGCAGTCTTCAATCTCTAGTTTGTCTGAAACTGCAGTAATATTACACCTCAAGTGGCTATCAGACTTCCCATTGTTTTTATGTACTCATATCAAGTGATGGATATATGCGTGGGAAGAAATCGAAGAAAATGTCGATCAACAATTCCTGGACTTTGCCGCAAAGAATTCAGGTCTTTCTTTTTAAGTTTGCAACTTCACTAGCTTTCTTTGTTAGACCTGTGGACTTAGTCGGCATAGGTTCATCTCTATATTTAATTAACATCTATGACTTGTCAGACAAGGGAAACAGTTCATCTACAGCGTCGCGTCCACAGCAGAAGCCACTTCTCCAGTGCTCAGCTGCCTTTCCATCGTGGAATCCCCCGATTCTTGAGATGCAACCTCCACTGTAAGCCCTCGGCAACATTCATCTGATGAGAGGCTTCTCCCGTGACGTCATCGTGAGGCTTGAGAGAGATCTGGTCCGTCTCTGCTGTCATGACTGGTCTTTGCTTCTCGCATGTTAAGTATACAGTTCGGCACGGAATAAGGCTGGAATGCTCCTGGACTTCAAAATGCCAAACTATGAGCAAATAATCTTTTGGAGGTTTAGTTTGGCAACAGAAATAACTGCATTTCCAAGACATCGAATTCTGGAATGCGATTCTGCACCACAGACACGTTTTATAACCGTCGGTAGAAATCTAATTTCGCAGACAGATCCGTCGGGTTTAACAATCTTCTGTGAAGCCTGTTTCCTGCCAGGCTTATCATGTATTCACCATAGCTCATACAAAAATTGCTCCATGCTTTGCGGATTGTCAAAGACGAAATTATTAAAAGGAAAAAGAGAGAAAGAAATAATAAAAGTTATGTCACACAAGGCAAAAAGTTCAAAGAAATTGAAAAGAAAAAACTCTGCCATCAGACAAAGAAAGACGACATGAGAGCGAATGGAAGATAAAATGTCTCAAGGGGAGGCAATCTTAGCGGGAAGGGAGGGAAGCGGGTGGCGAGATTACGTAATAAACAATAAGAACGGCGGAGCTCGACACAGAAAGTCAAAGTGCTCTGACCCTGATATAACCTGATACAAAATATATTCTGTGTTGATGGCACGCTGCTGTAGAAATCGCCAGAATGCACTTTATGCCAACCATTACTTAGTGAGACACAACAACAGCAACAAAGTGATTATTTTTAGAATATCTTATTTTGTTAGTCTTACTCGGACATTGCATTGTTGTGAGTAGTGATTCGTAATCTCTTTACAGCAAACTCCGTCTTTTTATCACAGAACATCATTCATCTAACAGACGAGTCTGTGAAAAGCCAACTACTACATCATTACAAAACTAAGGTTTATCTCTTCTTTTTTTTTTTTTTTTTGCTTGTCTGGGGTAACCGTACTTTCCCAGACCGTTAATAATTTCGGTGTTGTCATCGGCGAATCTTTATTTCATGAATCTCACATCAACACAGTCTGCAAGAAAATCTTCTTTAATCTTTAATCTTCCAGCTCCTGTTAAGTTTCCGTTACCTAAAATCTCATCTCTGCATTTTTACTGCAACTGTCTACTCTTTGATGTTCCCAACCGTCTGCTAGACAAGCTTCAGAAGTGGAGAATAATGTCGCTTCTAGTCTTTGCAGGCGATGTTAATACCTTCCTCCGTGAGCTTCTCTGGCTGCCAATCCGAGCTTGCATTGATGACAAGATGGCCAAACTGTGTTACCGTTGTTTCCCTTTCTCTTCGAACTCTGCGTGTGCGTTCGAAAACCCCATCATATCTTTCCGAATCCAGCAGATTCCTCCACTCACTCCTCAGTTCCTCACCTTCCTCCATGCACGTGTTTGTCCTGCTCTCATTCATCTGCTGCTACCTGATTTTTTTCATTGTGTGTACCTGCTGGATCGTTTGTGGTCTTTTATGCACGCTGGTCTCCACAAGTAGAACTCTATAAATTAAATTCTTTATTATTATTATTATTATTATTATTATTATTATTATTATTATTATTATTATTATTATTATTATTATTGTTTTATTACTGTTATTATTATTCCTGCATATTTGTCTCCCTGTTCCTTCAATCTTGTCTACATTAAATTATTGTTATTTCTGATTTATCATCCTCTTTTTGATTTTTTTTTTCTTTTAATATCTTTTCCTCTCTTTTGTGTAATATTTATTTCGATAGTGTTTGCAAATAAAGAACTGTGTTCGAAGGGAACTAACTAAGTTGTAATCTATTAGCGTTTGCTGTTCTCAGTTATCTCCCATGAATAAACTTCCGCAGTCACTAGTCATCCTTCCCGCGGTTTTACTTACTATAATTAAATGAAAATATTTGTTGCCTACACACGTTCACTGGAAAAATTTTAAGAACACTAAGAGAAAATTTAGTAAGTTTAATAATTCCTAATTCCTATGTATTAATACTATAAATATATTCATTAGTTTATTATTTTTAAATATTTAAATGTTGTTTGAAAAAGTTTCAGTTCGCTCAAGAACCCTGAACCACCCACTCTGTCTCGTTCTTTCTGGGTACTTGCGAACCTCCTTGTTGTGTTGAATTGTGTTTGAATTGTGTTTGGTGTAACTCGTGCATTTCGCAAACCTTGCGTCTGCTATTGCTGAATAATTTGAAATTGAAAAAAACATGCTGTCGTATCACACTATAAAAAATGTGTACAGTGTATTACATTACTTTTGTGGGTGCCCAGAATGATCGACAGTTATAAAGAATTAAGCTTGGTGGTAGGGTAGAAAAGCTTGCATCCCCCGTCTTCTAAGAATACCTGGGGCCGATTGTAGCAGCATTTTGAAACTTGTCGTTTCCTGGAATACTTGTAGTTCTCTTTCTTTCGGCTGATCTGGGTTTATATCTCGTCTCGGGCACCCCAATTTTTTTATTTGCGTGTGACGCCTGTATACAGGGCTTTGACTTAACTGCTGGCTTTTCGTAAAACATTAAAACTTGCTCCCCCACCCTATCTTTTACACCCCGTCTCATACCAGTGCTTTTTTTCCTAATTAGTTATTTGATACGAAATAACAGATGCTAAACTTTTTAAGCACATATGCTCACAAAAAAGAGCTAAATGACAGATGAGTTATGAAGCAAGAGGAAGAGAGCAACACAGTACACATTTACACACAGGCAGTGATTGTACTTAGTTACATAGATATTTAGTCTCTCTGTCTCTCTCTCTGTCTCACACAACACACAGGCTCACGGACAAAAAACTCATATTATATTGACAGATATAAAAACACTTGAAAAACATGAGTACAAAGATTCAGAAATGAATATACACACAAGACGAAGAAACGCAAATGCTCACACGTAGGAACACAGACATATAGACAAACTACATACAGGATCGCAGACGCATGAACATTTAGGAGTACACGCAGGGCATTACTATCAAATAATAAAAAATAGTCGAGCTCGGACGTGTCAGGCACAAAGCAACAACAACAAGGTTGTGTTTTCTGAACAAGTCTTACAAACCGGGATTTAGGGTCAACGACGAGTGTATGACTTTTCTAAGGCACTGTGTTATTTG
Source organism: Pomacea canaliculata (assembly GCF_003073045.1). Lineage (NCBI taxonomy): Eukaryota > Metazoa > Mollusca > Gastropoda > Architaenioglossa > Ampullariidae > Pomacea > Pomacea canaliculata. Next base: position 29,350,967 of record NC_037597.1, on the reverse strand, counting down.
GGTTAGGGTAGCTCTATAAATAGGGCGATAGTAGGTACATGGATAATAGATATGTACTGACACCTACACACAGACAGCGACACAAGACATCAAGTAGGTAGATATACACACCTAGTTCATAGTTCCTATTGTCACCACTATGTCTGTGAGTTAAGACACACATCTCACAGTCAGAGACTTGAGGTAAGGTCAGATTTACGATGCACCAAGTCTGTTTTCCAGGAGAGGCTTTAATTTTATTACAACAGGTGAATGTACTTGAGCAGTCTTCAAAAATAGGTGAACAGGTGCTAATATCTTTGAAAAAAAAAATGCGAACACATGTATTGATAGTGTTTTTGCTGTGGGTGTGCACTACAGCCATTCATTGCTGTAACCTACTGTAGTTTGTAAGTCTGTGTTCAATGCTCGGTGGAGCCCGACAGGAAACTGTCTTCTGAATTGTTTTTGTACCTGCGCAAATATGCGGTCAAGGTTGTGGCTGGGCGGTCACAATATTACCTGTCCTTTCACCTTTCTCGCCTGTCGGTCGTTTCTGCCAAAAGACAGCCTCGCGTACGTTAAGGCCCGGCGGTTGCTAGGTGCGCTGTGCCACGACGTTGACAACGCGACAGCGGCTGCGCACTCGGCGACTTCCGTCGAATCAAAGCCATGCGAAAGGCTGTCGTAAACTAATCAGCCAAGGAACACTGTTAAGCCCCTGCGATGCAGGTGAGCGGCTCACACCTGTCAGGTACATCAATAACCAGCGCTTGCCCTCCTGGGCGGCGGGACTAACAGATGGCGGCGACGACGAGCAAGGAAAGGACAACAAGAAGACAACAACAGCGGAGGGTTCACAGCCGGCCATCGCCCCGTTGATTATCGAGCTTCGTGACCTCCGTCAAACCAAAACAGACCGACAGGTGGTCGTGTACCCGGGGGTGGATTCTATTGTGCGACGCTGATAAGTGAACGGGGAAGTGTTGAAGACTTGTGACAGGTAAGGCTCACAGGTGACTGCCCGCCCGTAGTGTAGGTGACACTTGCAGGTGACACGACCGACTGCCAATTGTTAGACACGTGTGTCGTGTGTCATGTATCCTGTATCCTGTGTCATGTATCCTGTATCGTGTGTCGTGTTTAGGCACAGCCATTGTCATGCACCGTTCACACCAGGTTGTATGGTGTTGTGACTATATGTTATATATAACAAATATTAATTACATGAAAAACAAGAACAATCATTTAAAAACCAACCATTTAGCCTGCCAACTACGAGGATAAGTAACGGAGCGTGGTGTAGTAGAGACCAACACCCCACGAGGCTGACATTCATGTACGGGTGCACGCAAGTGTTAGGTAAACACCCACCTCTATCCCCACCCACCTTCGAGTAGTGAGTGACAGCGGAGGCCCGTCCCCAGGTGGTACTAGTCTCCTCCCTGCTGCTGTGCGATTTCATTTCTGACACGTGATTGACAGCCCGGTGCTGTCAAAACTCGGCTCCGCCCACTGACGCTCGCAGTCGAGTTTTAAAGTGCGGGAGTGTGCTCACGCCCACCGTCAACAATGGCATGCACTCACACCGGGAAAATGAGTCCACACGTGTACACATGTCTGAGATGATATTTTCCACATTCTGTGAAATAAATGCGACCAATGTGGTAAATGTGAAAAATCTCTATTCTTCAATCTTAAAACTAGTCTGAATATATATTTTTTAAATTCTCGTCTTTGTAACTCTAAACCCTCCCACCCATAAAAGAAAAAAAAAAATACCCCTCCCAACAAACTGTCAAAGTGCTTCACTGGTGAAAGTCCACAGTCAAAGTGTTTTGTCGATCTAAGACAACAAACACAGCTGTGAACTTTTTCTGACCTCGGTATCGATCACCTCCTCTACTCTCGTCCCTCGATGAGACGGTCGTCTGTGGTCAGTCATGTCCAGTTCAAACAAATGCTCTTTGACCTTTAGGACTCATTAGTCAGATTAGTCCACGTTCCAAGGAGCCAACACTCTTGTTTCTAAGCTCGTGTGGTCTTAATGATATTAGAAGCAGCTGGTTTGGACAATTGTAATTTATTGACGAAACCAAAATTAGCAGCTGATGTCAGCTGGTGTATACATGCACGCAGCTAACAAGTCACAACTGTTTTTAATTTTTTTTTTAAAGCATCGTCTCTTAACCTGTCAAAAAGGAAGTAACCACCTCGGAATAATTTGAAGGTGTGGATTTCTCCAGTTTTTTTTATATCTAAAGAACTTTCATCGCCCGCTGGAACCTTAGGCCATCGCTCAAGATGTAATACATATCTCTATTCCTATATTACTAAGTTGAAATATGTATAAACATGTCGCATTGATGCATACATTGCACAGTGTTGCTTACTGCTGACAGTGCACATTACTACAACTTTTCTTCGATTGTTGCTCAGGTTATTGGTGGTTTATTTTACGAAAATTTCATATCACACTTGTTTTCCATGTTTCATATTCAAATTAAAATTCCGATATCCAGATATAATCACTATCACTAAGCAACCGTTGCTATGGTGATCATCCAGACTTGGCTGCAGGTTAGTCGTGTAACAGTTAGCCACCAGACTTGGCACCAGTGTTAGTCGTGTCAATCGGATGTGTGCTACAGTTTGGTACCCTGGAATAATACCGGAAGTTCTAGACAGATAAACCACCATCATCGTATTAATTGGCATTACTCAGTAACTGCTACTCCAGGTTAATATCTGTGAGTTCCACCTTGAAAAACCACCTGAGTCGCGTTAATTCCCAGTAACTGGTAATCACGGTTAATGGCTGCGACTTCGACTGAATTTCCTCTCAGTAATCGGCTTTGTGGAGCATCTGGTAATCAGGGTTAATAGCCGCGAGTTCAAGATGGACACGCCGTCACGGTCGTGCAAGGCCAGCTCGTGTGCAAAGTTTGCATGACTGCTTGCAGTGACGTCTTGCCGCAAGGCACGTAGTGGCGATAATAACCTCGTCAAACCGCCTCGTTACGGGCCGCAGTCATACGAGTTATTAACAACCTCTACTGGTAATCACCTTCGCCCCAGGATTGTGCGCTGGAACATGGTCTGCTTCCTGGGCTCAGCCGCCATATTCATAACCACACATCCTTCCTCGTGTTTAAGAAAACAGCAGCATGTTCTTTCTGCCCCTAATTTGTTGGAAAGCCTTGCTAAGGGGGGGTTAGGAGGAGGAATGGTAATTAGCGGGAGTCGATTAACGATCCTGTCTTCATTGTGCATGTTTAATTGATCCCTTCAATGTAAATTGTCGCGTTGGCCTGTCGGCAGGTACACTCTTTAATGTGCGCGCTGGCTTGTTTAATTAACGCGTCGTCTGCAGGCTCATCAACAGAGATACCTTGGAGTGATGGCGGGCCACGACAGCCACCAATATCCTTGATCACACCGTCGTCCTCGGACAAACCGCAATTTGTGCCAAGAAAACCTCTTCAGCTCTCGGCTCGCGGATCAAAGACTTTTGGGAGGGGCTTGGTAACCCCCAACCCCTTGATCGACAGAAGGTGCTGGACTAGACTTCCAACATGGAGGCCGCTCGCGAACTAACAGGGGATGACCCTCAGAGACCTTACACCATGGGTACCTTCGAGTCCAAGCTGAACCGCTTTCAAGAACTCATTCGCGACCTCACCTACCAGGACGTGGAGGCAACGCCCGAGGAACGACGTCAGTGGATAACAGGTGAAATTATTCATCATCATCATCATCATCATCATCATCATCATCATCATCATGATGTCCTCGTCGATGTTAAAATTTAACGTCTTTCCATAAGAATTGTAATCACAAAAAAAGTGTGAAAAGACTCCTCACTCCATCACACTTTGGTTTAACTTCTTCTTTCTTCTTCTTCTTCTTCCTGTTGTTCTTGTTGGTTTTTTTGTTTTGTTTTGTTTTTTTGTTGTTGTTCTTGGTGTTGTTCTTGGTGTTGTTCTTGGTGTTGTTCTTGGTGTTGTTCTTGGTGTTGTTCTTGTTGTTGTTGTTTGGGGAGGGGGTTAATGACGAGAATTGTAAATAAAGAACAGCCTAAAGCCAACGGAGACTGCCTGGAGGTGACTTTATAAAATAATTATTACATCGAAAGATGTATTAGAAATAAATAAAAACCGTTTGTAGAGAGACCGCCCCTTGAACTTCAAATAACAAGGGTTAGAGGAAGGGGATGGGTAGCACTAAACACGCGCGAGCACAAGTTGCTGATGAAAACGTAGATGATGAGTTTGAATGCAGTGGTCAGGGAGCAAAGGTCGGACTATGAGTTTGATTGATTTTCATAAGGTTGAAAGAGTGATGACGCACGTGAAATATAGCGTAAGGTAAAAGAAGTCCGGCTGCGCAACGATAAAGTACTTGTTATCAGCGACAGTTAGATGGCTATGGTTCGCATCTCGTTCCAGCCTGCTTCTTTTTTTTTTTTTTTTTTTTTTTTTTTTTTTTTTTTTTTTTTTTTGCATGCGTCACATGTTTACAAACCTTGCTGCTGTCAGCTGTGAGAATTCTCAATGTTCTTTATCAACAGACTTTCCGAGATATGGCATGCAAGGAAGGACTCTCAGAGACCGTGCACCCTGGGTACCTTCGATTAAGCACTTGTTATGCTGGATTAATATTAGGAATGAGAGCTGTTCATTAACACATCACCATACGAACACGCTATCGAAAATCAACAGACATGTATGCGTGTGAGCGTTAAAAAAAAAAAACAACAAAGAAAGTGGTTCAAAAGGCAAGGGACTAATAGAGTCGTCTTTATTTTTTGATGTGTTTATTTTCTTCCTGCGGACTCCTGGTTCAGCTCAGCATCTCGAGCCCCTCTCAGAGTCTGCCCACGGAGCGTCCTCTGCTCCGGGGTGCTTCCCCTTGTCTCGCTTCATTACCCGTACAACGGCACAATTATGAAACTTTTTCCACTCCACCGAACACGGGCGCCAGCAGACAAAGCCAATTTCAGCCCCGCACTTAAGAGAAATTGCGAATTTTAAATTCGTCTTCGTGCAGGAAAAGCAAAACACAGGCGCAGTTTCAAAAACCCCCTCTTGGAAAAATGGGAGGTAATTTTCGAATCACATTCTCCGAGACAGGGAGGGAAAGGGGATGAGGGGAAGGAAGAGAAGAAGAAAAAAATGGAAAATGCACCAGCAGACAAGAACGGTAATCCATAATTAGCAGTGTCGTTGACATGGGTTCAGCCTCCAGGGGATTTTTCAGGGGTGTGGTGGAGTGGAGGAGAGAGAGAGGGAGAATAGCGGGAGGCTGCGAGAAGACTTGGGAGGGATGGTCGGGGGAGGGGATGGAGAGAAGGGAGATGGACGAAGGTCCCAGAAGAGCGCAAGTGCTAAAGGGTAATCAGCCGCTGGACGCAGTGCCGACCGTGCGGCCTATTGTTCCGATTGCTACCTTGTCAACTCGCATGTCTGTTAATCTTCAACAGCTCGCGACACAAAGCTGAAAGTCCTCCGCCGTTATCTGGTCCCCGCAGCTTCTGCAAACGGCCGCACCACTCGCGACTCCTGCGTTCAGATGAAATCAATTACCACCGGAAACTAGAGGCTCTTTGGGGGCCTCTGATTCATTCTTCCATTTCATTAAATATTAATCCGGACGCCATTTCAGTCCGCAGCTGAGACAGTTTTGACTGCTGACTGTGTGTGTGTGCGTGTGTGTGTGGGTGTGTGTGTAGAATGAAGGGGTGTGTGTGTGTGTGGCTGGGTGGAGGGTGCGCCCGAGCGCATGCATCTGATGGTGGGAAGACATCAAATCCGAGATTGCTGCTGGAACAAATTGGGTGAAGGGGAGCGAAGTGGTCAAGATGATAGAGCGGAGCGGTGGCCGGTGGCTGCTGGTGGTGGTGGTGGTGGTGGTGGTGGTGGTGGTGGTGGTGGTGGCCGGTGGCTGGTGGTGGTGGTGGTCGTGGTGGTGGTGGTGTCCTCATTAAATGTGGGCGGAGGACGCGATAAAGACTACCATCACCGTGTTCGGAAAGTTTCTAAACGAATTTCCGGAATTAAGTTTTGCTGTTGGGAACGACGTCGGATATAACAAATCATGGAGAGATTCCCCGGTGGCTGGTCACCGCCCGCGGACCGCTCGGCTCCTCTCTCTGCAGGCCGAGACTGAACCACTGACTACTCAATGACTACCACTACGAGGTGCCTCCGCGTGCCTTAGGGTCACTACTGTACTCTCACTAGTGCTAGGAGATACCTCCGCATACCCTATTACTACGAGGTACCCTCCCCCCTGCATATCAACACGGGGTACTCGTCATATTGGTACGAGGTACCCCGACTTGTCACGTTATGACGAGATACCTCCACTTGTCACATCAGGACAACCCCACCTGCCATTTAGCTAAGAGTTATCGAACTTTTCTTATACCTACCACATGCTGTATCACTGCAGGATGTCTTCACGTGCCATATTTAACGTTTTGTGGTCTTCTATTCTCCAGAATGGGATCATTGGTGTATTTTGTCATTGTCTTAGCTACTTTTAGCTAAAATGTAAAAAAAAAAAAAAAGCGAGAAAAAAAGTATCTGTGGTTGGGATTCTTGATCAGAGGTATCGTGTCTGGTGGTTAATCTTGGCTGGAGGTATCGAATCAATGGTTAATTGTAATGGAAAGGATCTTGGTCAAAGGTGTGACACGAGTTGAAACAGAAAAAGTCGTGATGAAGACTTAATGGACATTGTCTTGATCAGAATCGCTAGTCTCGGTAATGGACAATGTCTTGGTCAGATACGATCTGTGTCCAAGTCAGATGTTCATCAGTCACAGCCGACATCAACGAGGAATCAAATGGATGATCTTTGGAGGACCGAGGCTCTCAGCTATTAAAATTCTTGGAAATTACCAAATATTTGCAGCTTACTAGCTGATATTTTCTCACCTAATTAACACGTTATTGCAAATACGGACGAGCCGAGCAATTTCCCTCTACATCGCACGTGAAGTTAACGAGATTTGTTAGCCGCTCAATTTTATCATGTTTCCTTCTCCATCCTCTGTCTCCCTCTCTTCCCCTCTCAATGCAGGGCGACAGGGGAATGGGGGCTGACCTCACTGAAGGAAACCCGAAACCCCGTACTTAGACAATCTCGGAGGGCCGGGAACCCACGTGCGCTGTCGGAGTCGCACCCGCCGTCCACGAGATTAATTAGCGCTAATCCCGCCCCGCCCCGCCGCCTGTCACCGCAAGGGGTAGGGTTACAGCACGTGCTCGCCTACCTGTCAAGATGTCTGTACCCGGGCTGGGGCTGACAGTTCCGGTGAGGGATGAGGGGGGTGAACCCGAGGTGGCATCAGCTGGGGTGGAGGCTCGGAGGCTGGGAGAGGGAAGAGGTGAGAACATTATGCTAGAATTACGAGATGCTGTGGGACAAGTGGGAGGGGTTGACAACTCACGAACGCAGTGTCGCACGTGCATGCACGCATGCAACCGCAATGGGAGGAAAGGGATGGTTACTCTCGTTTTCTCTCCTGTTCCAAATATGTTGGAAGAAACGAAAAATGCAAAGAGAACTCCGCGAAGCTTTGTCCAACAGCGCGAGATGTGGCACGCACGTGTCCTGATTACATTAGTTATTATTGATGAGACCTCTGAGTAATCATTTTTCATGCCTTTCTCCTCGACTTGACCAATCTGGTCTAATTTGTCATTTAAACAGCGGTGAGACCTCCGACTTTTCTCCTGGCCGGCCAGACTTGGCGGCGGCTAGTGGGCCTCGGGGGTATAGTTCAGTGCTCCCCCTGGTCCCGGCGCCAGACAGTTCAAAGACGATTACAAGAATCGAAGACGAGATACCGTTTCCTTCGGAATTAAGGCGAAATAGCTTGTAATTATTCCACAAGCCTTGTACTTGTGTCTGTTTTTCGCTCTTTTTCTCCTTGAATTTTGTCTTTCTGCTCGTTTTAGTCTTCGGACTGACCACTCACTCACTTTCTCACATACTTCATTCAGTCAGAGGCTGCTGCCTACAGTTTGAGACTGATTTTATTTTTAAGTAATATTCAGTATTAATCCACACCAGTTTATTTTAATAGTTGTTCTTTATCTCTCCACTCGACCTAAATAAACTTCTCACACAACTGAACTAATGAAGAAAATTGCAGCAACAAGAGTTGTCTCGATTTAAAATGTTTATTGTAACCAGATTGTTTTTACTAATATCATATAATTTCATATCATTACTAAACTATTTATTTTGTGACTAACCTTATTATAATCAATCTTCACTGAACTATCAGTTTCTATTCTGTGTTACAAGCCTCCACAAAACCAAATCACACTTAGGGGAAAGAAGTCATTCTTTTCCAAAAATATTACTGAAATATTATCAATAGTTCAAATTTTTGAAATTTTTGGTAAGCATTGTTGTCCTGATTTACCCTGTTTCGTTCTTCATAGAAACTTTTGTTTTCTTTGAACAGAGAATCTCCGCTATGAACAATTTTGTGAGAAAATTCGTGAGTTGTTTGGATCAGACATAAAAAATCAGGACCTGAAGTCTGTTTACCGGAAAATCTCCACAAACCCTGATGCCAAGGTGGACTGGAGCGAAGTTCGTATCTTGTCCCTTCCTTATTATCTTCTTGTTTAATTAACATGTCGTCAACTGTCAACTTCCTTTCTGTTTACTTTACTTAATTAAAGTCGTTTTCGGAATGTGTTGTAGATATCGGTTCCCAGTCACTTAATCCCCAGACACTTCATCCCCGACACTTCATCCCCGACACTTCATCCCCTAGACTTTTAATCCCCAGACACTTCATCCCCAGACACTTAATCCCTAAACTAAATCCTTAACTATAAAAATTATGAAGTCAGCGAAAAATTTAATTGAAATTCAAATTCAAATCATGCTATTGACTTCAACATCATTTGAACATCTACAACATTAGTTAAAGTTCATATAAGCTAGTAAATTTAATGTTCTTCAACAATATGATATGAAAATTGTTCTTGAGTGTTGGGGATGAAGTGTCGGGGATTAAGTGTCTGGGGATTAAAAGTCTAGGGGATGAAGTGTCGGGGATGAAGTGTCGGGGATGAAGTGTCTGGGGATTAAGTGACTGGACACCGTAGATATCTACAGTTCGCCACAGCAGAAAAAACTGTTGAAAAAGTGTTAACACATATTTAATTAAGTTTTCAGTTCTATCCTCGGTGTGAGATTATTATCTTAGTCATATAGAACAGTTACACACGGGTGTTGGAATAATGCAGAATCTGGGGTGGGTGATTTATTTTGCAGCTGTTCGGGTACTTTCAGTCCGGGGTAGAGGAGGAAGATATGACTGTCGGGGAAGAAGTTTCTGTCTTCATGGTGTCCAAACGTCGCAGAGTTGGCGAAGCAGCAGGTAAGATGCCAGTCTGCTACTTTCCTACCTACATGTCGAGACATAATAACTGTATATTATAAATTCAAATCTCGAGTATAGCCCAGTGGAGTAGACATTGCTAATGAGGAATGCCTCTTGTTCCCTGTGTCACAGGTGACCGGAAGCGACGTGACTCGGTGCAGACCCTGAAGTTCGTCCCTTTATTGGATTCTTACCTGGCCGCATCACAGAAAGGCGCCATCACGGTGTGGTCCAGTAAGGTCAGTCGTTCCTAACTTCTCTTATTATATTCTATCATCGTAGTAATTAATTATTTTAATCTTTGATGATCGTACGTGATCACATACACAGTGCTCATACACTTGGGTGAATTCTTGACTTTTTTACAACCGGCTTTTAGTTCCTGGGTCGGGTGCATCGGTCACCCAGGCAATGTTGTGATGAAGCATCTCACTTTAGACACAAAGTCTTATCCCTGGAGGGATGCACAGCTTGTTACTCTTGTTTCTTCTCTCTATATCTTTGTCCCCGGTTCTTTCTCTGTTCTTCTCGCACTGTGCGCGTGTTTCTCGAGCGCTCGGCCTTTCTCGTCATAATTACAGCCATTCGCTGGGCCAACACGAAAAAATAAAAACAACCTTTTGTCACCTGAAGAGAATTCATGGGGTGGAAGAATTATGTCCCCTTTAGAAATGCTGACAAAGGCGACCTAAGATCGATTACTTTTTCGGGTCCGAGCAATAATCAATAATTGATTTGCAGCCTTCGTCGGTACCCGAGGTACTCCGTGTACAAAGCCATTTCTCAGGAGTTGCTAGCGAAGGCGTCGAAAGATACGCAGTGGCTGTCACGAAGACATGACTTATACAGTGTAGGATGTTGCTGACATCATGAAAAAAATATTTTAAAATAGTAGACTATCAGACGGTTGTTCGTCAGCTAACATAATTATTTTAGGTATTAAATAGCTCAAAGTTATATGTATAACACGTAATATTTATGCTACCCAGAACGAATGTTGTTGAATTTCAGAAACAGATGACTGACATTTACAGTCCGTCCTAGTCGAGAAATTGTTTTCTTTTGAACTCTTTCGCTCTTTCTCTCTCTATCTCGAGTTCGATGACCTCAGTGTAATGTATGAGGCGCAGGCTATTGTCGCCCTTGACGATAGACCTATGCACGGTACACATCATCGTTGGTGCGACCAGTGACGTCTTGACAACGGCTGACAGGTGACAGGTTGGCGCAATAAGTTGATCATGAAGCGAGTTCACTAGGGGTTGCCGCCTTACTCCTGTGCAGACTTCCTGTCGCCTTCAATGGTGTCGTGGGGTCGCGATGACCTTTACACTCTACACGTGATAAACGTCACTGAATCTAGACTAAATTTTTTTAAAGGCACTGTGCATGACATGAAAATTACAACTACGCCGTATATAATGAAAACATTCCTCGGGTGGAATTTCTCTATGTCATCAGTTGGGGCTTCTGCCAATTAACGGATATTACCTTTTGCCAAACAAGTGTGTTCAGTCAACCATGACTACGTTTAGTTCTTTTTATTTTTGGTGCTTGGCATTTTGCCCTCTTTCACCCAATGTCATTTTTAAAATAAAATTGAAAATGTTGTTCCTAAATTATTTTAGAAATAAAAAATAGTCTAGAAAAGACTTCGTGATAGTTGATGTCCCTATTTTCCTCGCTCCTTGTGTGTCACCATTTTTATCGTGAAGCATGAGGTTCAATGATTTTTCTTTATTATTTACATGCTGTTTGTTTTCAGCTGCGGCTACAAGCTTGCGTGGATCTGAATGTGAGTTCAGTTTGTTACTACTGTCAACAATCTTTTAGCTGTTTGTTGCTAATATCAACAATTTCTGCAACTGCAGTTTGTTACTAACGTCAACAACGTTAGTAATATTAACGGTCTCTAATATGATGATTGTCATAACTGTCAACAGTCTCTCTATTGTTTGTTGTTACTGCAATGATTCTTTTTTTTCACGAGTGACTATGTAGTGTAATGACCCTCTATCTTTATCACAGAGACCTTTGTCCTACCTTTGTTTTCGCCTGTATTCTTGACGGTTATGTTTACCTGTTGAAGGGTTTTTCGTTATTTGTCAACATCACCGTTATTCAATGTACAGGAGCCGGCCTGGGTGACAGGCTGTGATTTCTTGCCCAACTTGCGCCGAGTTGCCTGCTGCACGGAGCGCAGTCTAGCGGTGTGGGACAACAGGGCAAAGGGCAACTCACAGGTAACACTCCCACACATTACATAGTGTGAAGAACATCATCTACATAGTTCACTGTGCCTGTTTCTGGAGTCTTGAGTGCATATCACATGGCCTGTTGCAATATGCAAAGAACTGCTTGTCCCCGGGATAACTGGATGGTGTGGGCGCCATTGAGAGCCGTGAGGACCATCAACAAGTTTGTTTTATTTTGTGCAGAGTGTCTTCATCCTCAAGCCGATCGAGCACTCGCCCCAGTGCATGACTTACATGCCAGGTCCTCAGTTTTCCGATGAACATGAGGACACCATTTTGTTTGGCGATGACCAGGGGTACATCAACGTCCTGAACCTCGTCGCCAAGGACCTCACGATGAAGAACTCCAAAGGAGAGGGACGCAACTCTTTCAACATGACGATAGAACCGTCCAAGCTTACCCAGTGAGTGGTTGTGAAGTTCTTGATCTCTTATGTCACCTTCTTCCCATAACAAGCTCTTGCAGGCTTTTTTGGTTGGGAGGGTTTGGAGAAATATTATTCACCTTATAGAAGTATCTGACTTTAAACATAAGCATTTCGTAATTAGAAAATATTTTTATAAAATCCGCCCTTTCAGAAAGCATGATGATGATTTGACTTATATCTGCTTTTGTGGCAGCCCAATTGTGAGGCGAAAGATTCACGGAGATTGGGTTTTAAAGGTAACTTATTGGCTGACTTGATGGGTGGATGCGTGAGTGGAATGTGTAAGTGGGATGTGTGGGGAGGATAACTTAGTGTAGCAGAATGAAGATCGGTGATGTTAGCGGGTGAGAAAGTAAAAATCTTTCAAGCCACCTTCATAGACCTAACAAATAAGAAGCAATGCCACCAAAGGGTAGGGCAAAATGACAGGTGCAAAATAAACAAGTGCAAAAAGGTCAAAGAACGAACTATTTTTAACTTCAGCTTGGGACGATGTTTTACCATTAACGAATCAGTCTAATCGATTTGCACAGATTCCTTCACAAATAGTAAAATTGACAAATCTCTTCAGAAGTTCTTTATTTTAAAAAAAGCTACGAGCTTCCTAAACTACACGAGAATACTGACCTCACTTTCTACTTTTGCTCGTTAGTTAATGGGAATGGCGAGGTACCGTGAGGTCAAAGATCATCTCAGTAGGATCTGAGTAGTAGACAGTAGAAGGCAGACCTGCAGATGGCGTTGCTAGGTGACAGGTATTTTGTCTGCGCAGGTGAAATATTTCCCAGATCTTCGCTGCTTCGCGTCTTGCTCTCCTAGCAGTCACGTGTCTTTTGTCTTGGAGGAGCCGGAAAGACTTTACGACAATGGGTACGTGAGTCTTGACAATAACACACACACACACAGAATATATGACAGCCAGCCATAGTGATATGATACAATGCAGGACCACGTGATTCACTCATACAATAAGTACACGTAGGGGCACAACAAACATTCAAACGCCACTGTTTGTGTTTTGTTTTTGTTTTGTTTTTTTGTTTGTTTTGGTTTTGGTTTCTTTTTTTTTTTTTTTGTTTACCGAAAAGACGGGGAGGTGGGACCAAGCAAGGGAGCTAATTTCAACATGTCTAATGAAACAGCTTAATGGAATTGAGAGGAGTTTAGACGCTTAACACTGGTTCCGGCAATCTGCGAGACAAACTCACATTTTTTTTTTCACATACACAAACACACATACGAACACGCACACACGCTCGCCCGCGCGCAGAGAGAGAGAGAAAAGCAATAAGTAGATGTCCAGTTTGAACGAGAGGTAGGGTAGGTAATTTCGGAGCGCTAGTTTATTGTTATCAGGACCTTCAACTTTTTTATTTATTTTGTGTTTGGGCAGGGAAGTGAGGGGTGTGTCTGTACCCAAGGGCGTCAACTGTTTCGACTACTGTGTACGCGCAAACATCATTGCGACGGGTGGGGTTGATAAAATAATCCGAGTGTGGCACCCGCATATCTTCTCCAGACCTACAGGCAAGTTCTGCTAGCATTCCTTTCTTTCTCTCTCTCTCTCTCTCTCGCTTCCCTCTCCCATCCTCCCTCTTGCTCTCTCACAGTACCCGGCTCAGCACTTGTCACTAAGCATCTGAGGATCGTAGGTAATGGATTCCGCTCTCGTGTTCGGCATGTTTTTTTTTTTTGTTTTTTTTTTTTTAGATGTAACACGTTGTTCTGTGTGTGACATCAGGAAAGCTCATGGGTCACCTGTTCACAGTGATCGACATCGTCTGCAACGAGCGAGACCAGCACATCATCAGCCTGTCCACCGCCAGGGTCTTCAGGGTCTGGGACATCCACACGCTCACCTGTCTACAGGTGTGCACGCTCCGCGTCCCTAGCAACAGCTCCTCCTTCCACTGTGTTACGTTTATATGCACTAGAACTCGCCAGATGTAAAAAGCAGAAGCTTCTCGAAGAATAAGATAATATAACAAACACAAAAACATGATGACTGTTCTCTCAAGAGTAAATTCCAAAGTCATTTTATTTGTTGTGAAATATTAACAGTAAATAACTTTAAGTACAAAAAATAAATCTCTAAAATGAGATTTTAAAAAATTTTAATTGTTTCCGGAAACTTGAGATTCGATACGAGTTAAGACTTTTATTATCTTGATCATTTTTATAGAAATGTTTTGACGTGGCAGACATCTTTCTGTCTGGGGTATGTTTTAATAAATAAGTTGTTTATTAATGTCCTCGTGGTGCTGCTGTGATATTGTGAAGAAAGGGGCTAATGGTCATTAATATTTGCTCGCACCCATGAAGAATGTGGTGTTGATATTTACCGGTTTGTCTTTGTGGTGTTTCTTAGGTTTTCACGGATAACGAGGAAAGGCCAGGAGAGAAGAGAATCTACTCCATGTTGTTCGACAACAAAAATGAGCGACTGTTGACAGGTGAAAAATCCTTGTCCGTTTTTTTTTTTTTTGGGTGGGCGAATTTGTGGATTTACTTGTTTCTTTCTTTATTTATTTCTTTTTTCTGTTTGATAGCTTTCTCTTTCTTTCTTTCTTTCTTTCTTTCTTTCTTTCTTTCTTTCTTTCTTTCTTTCTCTCTTTCTCTCTCTTTTTCTCTCTCTCTGTTTCGTTTGTTCGGCTTCAGATTTTTAAATTTAAGAAATCGTCGAGCGTAGATAGGTTTTGTTAACCATGTGTCCTTCGCTCACTATAGCTGATTAATTAACGTTCTCCGCAAAGAATGTCACGTGACAGCGTTCTTCATGCAGGTTCCAGCGTCATTGACGCGTGGCCTCTGACGCGCGCCGTGCAGGACACGATGCAGGTGCCGCACACACACGATCGCCCACTCGTGCAGGTGAGTCGAAGATGAAATTGAAAAGAGGTAGATAAGAGAGATAAGGTAGACATCGTCTCTATCTCTGTTCATGTGTTTTTCTTGCTGCAGATTCTGACCAACAAAGACCTGAACCAGATCGTGTCTGTTTGCACCGAGTCTGTCATCAAGGTAAGAATGATGTGTCCCACACGTACACGCGTAAACGTAAAACTCAGGTTTAAATTCCATTTAATAGCTGCTTTCACTAATTAGCCGCGAAAAAAGGTCATAGGGCATTCGCCGCCCCTTCACCCTACTCCACAGGAAAGAAAGAAAATGAAAAAAAAAATGGATCGCCATCAAAAGACAGATCACATGTCATCGGCAGTCAGACAAACAGTTATTATCCGAGTGAATTGGCCTCACCTGCCACTCCGCGTTTACATTTGATTATGCTTGATTGGAAAAAAGGAAATTTTAAACTTGACAGGCTATAATTAGCATTGGTCACATGACTTGCACGTTGCTGGGAGTCCACAACTTGCATTGACTTCCCATCACAGTTTCCAGAATCATCATGGAAGATCCATGCACTCGTCTCGTACAGGTGTGATGAAAACTCTCTGTTTCAATATTTTTATTTTATTTTATTTAGATAAGCACCGTGATTTTATTGTGTTTTCTTATTTTATCTATTGCTCATCTGATTATTATTGCAGACAATGTGTACTTGGTGATACTTGTATTCTCAGGTGTGGGAGATGGACACAGGTAAGCTGGTCTACTCCATCAGCGAGGCCCACGGCCCTAACGTGGAAGTGACCGCTCTGGCTTTGGACAATTCCGGGTACAGGCTGGCCAGCGGCGCCTTTGACGGTGCGTTAGTCCCGGGTACCTTTGGCAACGACAGACTTTGTCAACCAGTTAAATGAAACAAAGAGAAGACACTGTCCTTTTGTCTGGATGTTGAAATTGTAAATAACAACAAACCATGTTGGAACTGTAAACTGTCCTATTAACACATGTTTATCATTAAAATAACTTTTTTGTTAATAATTAACTAAAAACTGATAGAATAAAGTTACAGTAGGAGTAGTGTAAGAATAGAGAAGTACAGAAAAGCATTACAAGAATGAAACGAGTTGTGTTTCCTTCCTTTGTCTTCCTGTCCATCTGGCAGGCTCTCTGAAAGTCTGGGACTTCGGGGCCGGACAGTGCATCAAATGCAAGGCTGGACGTAGCACTGACGAGGATCTGAGCATCACTGGTCTCGTCTACCAACGCTTCTATGATGACCACGTCATCGTCGCTTCCGGTTGGACCAACAAGATCAAGTTGGTGTTGGTGAGTCGAGTGTGATCTCCACGGTTTAAACATGGCATCAGTACGGCTGAATGGTTGTCTGACTTGTTCACTTTTTAAACTCATTTTTCTGGAGTTTAGAATGACGACGCTGACGACGAGATGGTGGAGATGGTGAAGCAGGAGGAGGAGATCAATGAGGATGGAGGATGATGATGGAGGATGATGATGAATGAAAATTGATGATGATGATTGATGACATTGCCGGTATAACAAAGTACAAATATCGTTTGCCATTTGCCGCAGGACTCCAAAGATAACACCGACTTGACGATTTTGAGAGAATTCAATGACGTGTACTTCTGGACGAGAGAGGTCAGCATCACCTCCACAAGCTCTTCATCCTCTTCGATGGCCTCAGCGATACTGCCAGACATCGGCCAGCCCAGCAGTCCAGTGACAAGCGTCTTCAGAAAGGTTCGTCAGTGGTCGGTGCCTGGCAGATGATCACGTGATCTTAACCTTTGATAAAAAATATTCTTCACTATTGTTCCGCACGGCTTGCCAGAACTGTTTTTGTAATCATTTACCATGCCACCAATTTATTTCTTATTTTAAAAGGAAAGAGTAGAACTCAGTGTATTTCAGAGCATTCTTCCTGTGAAGTTCAACAGTTATTTTTCATAACTGCATTATGCATTATTCAGGACTTCCTCCTCACAAACCATGAGGTGACATGTATGACAGCCATCACCTCTGATGTCATGGCTACAGGATGCGGAAACGGCAACATCATCTTCTGGAACGTTGAGAGGGCGGTGGTGGAGAAGATGTAAGAGACTGACAATAGACGGCAGTCCTTCTGTCTTAATCTTTCTTTTTTTAGGTTATTTTGCTTGTTGACATATGCCGAGAGCTTGTGATAATGTGATGGCTGCTAAATACAAAATTAACAGCCCTCGAAAAAAAATGAAGACGTATGACAAAGTAACAGTCACTGTTTGTCTAAATAAAGATTGTCATCAGCATTTGTCTATTTGCAGGTTTTTTGGGGTTTTTTTAATATTTTTAAGGATCATGTAAGTCAAGGTGGTTTTTAACTATTTCCGTGGGTTTTTCAAGAGACATTATCTTGGTAAAGAATGCTAAAATCTAATATTTTGGTCCTGCGTTATCTATGACGACCATAAATTCAGTGACACAGAGAGATAGAAAGAAAGAGAGAAAGCGAAGTAAGTATTATGTTGGGTTTTTTTTTTCCAAAGCTTTCTCCTGCCACCCTCTCAAAACTCGAGCGCCAGAAGTCGACATCGAATGCGACAGGCTGGGGAGAGGAGGGTTAACTGCATGAGGGTGCTGGTTCATAGGGTTCGCCGCCTGGACCCCGCCTACATCAAGTGAGAGAACTTCATCACCATCACTGTCTGTCTGCCCATCTCACTTATCAGCCCATCCTTGTGTTGTGTATATGTTATGTAGACTGGTTGGGTTATATTAGGGTAATGTGAACATTTACTCACAGAGAGACTGGGGTAGGTGCCTCTCATCATGTCTATCTATTTTTATCTGTTGAGCCACCTTTCTTTTTTTCTTTTCATTATTTAATAAATTTGTTCTTCTTTATATTAAAACATCTTTTTCGCGGGATGATGATGAGGAGGAGGATTGATGGATGGATGATGGATGATCATTGCGATCTCGTTGTCTCTCTGCCTCTATCGCTTGTGCAGTGTCTCTCGAGAATTTTCTTGACCCTGAGAAAAATCGGTTTAGCACAGGACTTTGATGACCTAATAACATCTTGCTTACAGAAAACTGACAGGAAACTATCGTTCCGGAACTGAGGAAACCAAAGAGGACGACAACAAATCGCAGGAAACCGGGCGTCGATCTAAAAGATCAGTTGTGGCGATAGGTCAAGGTCCAGACGGTCAGGTCAGTGCCACCGATTTCGGGGTACGGGTGGATGATGTACTGGGATGGTTGGAACTAGTTCGTTCGCTGGTGGCTGTGGAATTCCGAGAACTTTTGCAAAGTGTAGATTCTTTTCATATTTAGGACAAACAGCTGTCTTGATATCATCAATCGCCATGTCACCCTATATTTGTTGAAGGAAGGCAGTAACTAATTTGCAGTCGCTCCTACAGTGCAAAGAGACTGAAAAAATTGCGTATCCCGTGACCACAGGGTGACCAGATTTACAGACCACGTGACCATGTTTGTTTATCTTTCTTACAGCTGGACGAGGACAGCAAGCGGCTGTTACGAGAGTTGTCCTCCAGTCTTGGCGGCAAAGAACAGCAAGCGCAGGACATCGTCCAGGACAGCGCAGTCCAGACAAGGTCTGAAAGTCAGGGCGAGGACAAGATTCAACAAGAAGCTTCTAACACAAATAGTATGTGTTGTTACACAGTTGCTATATTGTGACTTTTCCTGTCGATTACGTCACTATCGTTCAGACAGGTATTTTTTCCGGTAAATTTGATTCACTAGTTTTATTCTTGCTGAAAGATTTCCATATTTCATTGTGGCAAGTAGCCAGGCTCTCAGACTGAGAAATGAACTGACCATGTATTATGTTCAAAGCTGAAGAGAAACCCGACACTAAAGACGGCGAGAAGACAGATGTGAAGACAGAGGCGCATGATGATGGAACGGGAGCCTGGGGCTTAGACAGCGGTGACCCCGATGCAAAGATGATCGTGGATATATTTGACCCCATCCTGGTCACCGTTCATCACGATGCTTTTGTCCGCTTCTGGGACCTTGAGGTAAGTATAAAGAATTTGCTCATCAGGAACCATGCATTTGGTAATCTTCAGGGAACATTGTTTTCTATTCAAAACTAAACTTGAGTTTGAAAAATGAAATTTGGCTTTTTTTATTACAAGTCTGCCTACAGTCTCTATACATCACCACAAAGATGTAGGTTTGATTATGGGATAAATAATACATTAATAAGTAATAAATTCTGGAGTCAGCAGTATGATAGCTGCTGATCTTCTTCCTCCATTGATAACAGAATCCCTCTGAATGTCTGATGCCTTTTTTTCGTCCGTCATGTTATTGCTGACATCTAATCTTGTTGCTGCTGTTGTTGTTGCGGATGATGACGGTGGTGGCTGTGGTGCCGCCACCTCCGCTGCTACTGCTCTTCTTCTTGTAGTGAAATTATGTATAGTTCATTTCCTCTGTTCCAGACAGGTAAGACTTTACGAGAAATCTCGCCTATGACGAGAAGGCAGGGAGTGCCAGTGACCGCCATTTGCCATGATGCCGACGTGAACTTCCTGGTCACTGGAGACAACAGTGAGTATTCTTACTAGATTGTGATGAAGAGCTTTCAACTGTAAGACTTCTGATGTGTTTTGGAGAGAAATGCAAGCAGGGGACTGTATTTAGATTATCGCCGTCATTTTATCACGATAATAAACATTTTAGTTTCTTTAGCCATGGTTGGCTGTTTTGGAGCTGGGGTTTGGGCAAACGCGTATTTATCTTACAATTAACATTTTCGGAAGAACTTGTTCAGTTAGTATTTATTGTCAGTCTCATCATCATCGTTCATTAATCACCATCATCATCTAAAAGGTAATATCAAATGTTTGGAGAGGAACGTAACCATTCACTTGATGGTGTTTCTCTTTTGTTTCTAAAACGTTCTATTTTATTTTTCAGAGGGTTACCTCACACTATGGGATGTAAAAGCATTCATGGAAAACCCTACTTCAAAAGAAAAGGTAACAGAATAATTTTAAATCTTTTTGCAGAAAAACGCGGTTCATTTCAAACATTGAAATAAAACCAATGTGCGTCTTATTCTATGACAAACAATGAGTCCATCAATACAGTACGTTTCGATGTGTCTTTAAATTATGTTTTCTTTCTTTTGCCTGTTATTAAACTATAAAAATAAATTGAATATTAAAATTATTAAACTAGTAAGTATTATTTATAATTATAAATTTTTTTTTTTTTTCTGTTCCTCCCTAATCCATTATATTCTACTACTAAATGAAGTTCATCTTCAGTGTTCTGTATATTAGGTACGTCACTAACTGCTAATTGATCAAGATCAAAATCAAAAAATCAAATCAAAACAAACTTTATTGTCTGTCGAGGATATCAGGACAGAAAAGTTTCTTCGCTCACAAGGGCAGGCATATATATACTCAATTGATGTGTGGTAAACTATTAGTTTATTTATAGTCTTTCGTGCACAGCTCAGTGAGCTCTCCTCAATAGCAGAGAAATGTACGTGGTATTACTATTATTATTGACCAGTTCACGTGCATGTTGGTCAGGAAACTCTCAGACAAGTCGTTTCTTGGCGAGCGCATCTGACAAGAGTTGTGTCCCTTGAATACGTTGACTCGATGAAAGCCATCTTCTCCGCTTCGACAGACGGTTCAGTCCGGTAAGTTTAGTTGCTTGTTGTTGTTTTCTTTATTCCTTTTTTTCAGCATAACTGTTTCTGGTAATATTTTTCACTTAACTGTTTTTCTTTGCTATTTGTGTTTGCATGTCTGTGTGTCTTTTTTCTGTAAAGCAACTTCCCATCATCATTATTTGCGAAAGATGCATTTTTAAATATCGGTGACCTCTCAGATCAACATATATCCTATTAGATATGTTCTGCTGCAGAAACAATCACTGGCTTAACAATATTAATCATAAGTGACTGTGTTAACGATGCTTTTATATAAAACTCTGCCAGAATTGACCTGTTTAGTAATTCCATCTAGTTTCAAGTGGAATAAATTTTGTCTGAGAGTGGTATGAGAGAGAAATGTAAATAATTTTTTACTTTTTTATTATTATTATTATTCCCTGATGTTGTGCTAGAGTGTGGTGGGGAACAAAGGGAAGATTCGTTGGATTCTTCGGCCAGCATCGTAGCTTTCATTTTCCAGCCACCGATGAGACAGCGGGAACCCCCTCTCTTCCTTATGACATCACTGAGGTACGCATAGATTACCTGCAGCGTAATTTTGTGACGTCATTTTATTTTTGACGCTTAGCTGAAAGTTCTATGATATCATTTAGTTCTCTTTATGACATCACTGACATAGTATTTCAGTTTTCTTTGGAAGAAGAGTGGAGATGGAAGACATAACAAAGGACAGAGACGATTAGACTAATGAGGTTGCTCGCTCATGCACGAATGGATAAGTTACAAACGACTGCTCAGTGTCTTTTTAACGTCTTTTATCGGTGAGACGATGTTTGATTGCTACCGATCCCTAATCTATTATTTGTGCTGTCAATTATCAAGTACTAATGAGCAAATTTGGCGGCTAAAAGTACTTGAAGACAGTACTGTGTTTACTATATAGTGTGTTGGGCTTTTCTTTTATTAATTATTGATTAGTTCTGTTTCCTGTGATGCCATTGACTTTTCTGTGGATCGATTAGTCGGAATTTTCCGATCCAGGGTGATTGGTGTCGGGTGGGAAAAGGTCTGGCAGATTACTGAGATTATCTGTGAAGTTTTGCAGAACTAAACCTTCTCAGTTACAGCAACTTATCTGATTATGAAGTGTGTGGATTACCTGAACTAATCGTCTGTCTGACATCAGGGTCCACTTGCTCCAATCAAACGCAAAGGCACCAGCCAGAAGATCACAGCATCGCAGAATTTTGAATATCCTCTTATCTTCGATCAACAAAGGTAGCGACGCTAACATCTAGGCATTTCCTAATCGTGAAGTAGACTAGTACATTTTTTCAAAAAATTATATTGCTCATTGTACTCAGTTTTTGTGTGCCTCTGTCTGTATATCTGTTAATTTTTAAGCAATTCTTGCCTGTAGTTGTATGGGTGTTGACTTAAGCAAGTCTTTATCTAGTGTGTCACTGCGGTTGTATGTGTGTCACCTTAAGTTTTCTTGTCTGTATGTTCATATGTGAATCAGCTGAAGGATTACTTTTGTGTTAAAGTATTTCTTGTTGTTTTGCTGTCCAGGTGGCAGCCTTTTCGACGGTCGGCGTACATGGCTAAGAAGCACGAGGTTCTAAGGCCTGAAGACAAGAAGTTTTTCGGGGCCCTGATCAAGCCCAGGGTATGCATCTGAAGTTAATTTTTTTTCTGGGGAGGGGGAGAGTTAGGGGCTTGTCAAGCCAACAAAAGTGCATGAACTTTGTTATGGCCTTTAGTAATCTCAAAACAAGTCCTAAAGATGTTCTGATAAAGCTCAGGGTGAGTGCCTGAAGGTTCCTAAGAAATTAATCAAACCCATGTGTTTGTGTGCGCGTGCTTGCCTGCATGCATGGACACGTGCATATGTAACGGTTGCATGGTCAACTTCACAAAAGTCCTTTCTTCTGACAGGATTCTCTCTATAAATGCGCCATTAGATGAGAAGAGTTGTCGTTAGAGACGTAATAACGAAACTTCCTGTCTACAGAAAATGTTTTAATGGTTTTCCGCAGAGCGCTTGAGTCCTGTCGGTCCATTAGGCACAATTACGTTTGATTCTGAATGGAATCTTCCCTTTCTTTGAACACATTCTAACTCAGTTATTTAAACAGTCTTCGCCTAGCGTCTAACCTACTCAGCGGGCTCTTGTCACAAAGATGGAAACACACAACAACAACAAATTCGTCTTCAGTTTCAAAAATATGAAGGGACCTGATAGTGCGAAAGGCCAGTAGGTGTTGTCTCACTCATCTTAAACGTGTTTTTTCAAATAATGACGTTTAATAAATAACATTTCATTTCTGCAGGCTTACAATGATCATCTTGAAAGCTTTACAACGGGCGAAAAAACTTCTGGTGCTGTTTTCAGGGCTTTGCCAGTTTACAGGGTATGTTGTTGTTGCTGTTCTTCTTCTTCTTCTACTTGATTAGAGTAAAGAATCATTGCTTTGAGAATTTAAACCATAAAGGACTGCTTGTGTGTCATTACAGATTAAAACCCCTAAGAAGCCCAAAACGCCCGATGTGAGCTTAAAGCAAAACAACGAAGAAGAGAAAAATATGTTTGGTCCGTCCTCAATCTTTGGCATCACTCAGGCTATCAAGGTAACATTTGTTCACATTGTTTCAAGCACAGATATAGATATGCTGGTTCTGTGTTGCCTCCATTTCCCTTTTCTCTGATGCAAGTGTGGCTGGAAAACAGTCCGGATGTCTGAAAGTGTTCTCAGTTATTTCTCAGCCATTTCTTTCAAACGTGGAATAACATTAGTTTATCGAATAATAGCTTGGTTCTTATTACCTATACATGTATTTTTCTTAAATAAAAGGATGTGAAGATCAGCGGTGACATTTCCCGTTTGTCAAAAAAATTCTGAATTAAACATTCTATATTTATTTCCAAGTCTGTTGTAAGACCAACGATTTGTCAAAAAAGAATGAAAGATTCCTTCATCTAACGTGGGAGATTGTCATGATGTCATTATGTCATTATGTCAGCCTTTACCACAAGGATCCCCGTCAAATAGGAACATTGTTGTTCCCAAACTGTAAAGCATCGTATTAAATCTGGTCTGAGACAAGTCAGACGATGAATGCTAAACAAAGAGGGGAATTGTAGGGCTTTAAGGGACCTGTAATGGGTTTAAACTCGCTTTCACTCCCTGCGTCTTGTTTTCCTGCTCTGCTTACATTTGCTGTAATAATTATATTTTTTTATTATAGAGTATGTAAACATTTCATTTAGAGTCGACCAGCAACAAAACTATTACAGGTGATGTTAATAAAAATTTTGTTTCCCTTCGAAATGGACATTTAAATTATATGAATTATATACCATAAACCATATGCCATAGAATGCACAGACCATAAATTATAAACATTCATTCTTATTATTTTTTCGGAATTTTAGGTCATACGATCCTTGAACTGAACAGAAATCTTTGCTCGATCCTGAATAAAATAAACCAGGCAATAGTTTCCTTGGTAATGTTGACTTTTAAAAAAAACGAAGCCAGTAGTTTTCAGTTCTATGTCTAAGGATGGCTTCGTGCAATTAGCAACTAATATTCTGTTCATTTGTACCCTCACAACAGTTTGTACTTATCTCCGATCTGTTTATTCCTGTCTGACCATACGTCCTCTGTATTTACCTGTGGCCGTATTCATGAAGCGAGGGTTAGCTTGTTGTCTCGGGTATATCTTGTAGGTTTATGTCTGTAATTATAAGCTGACGTCTAGACTCCACGGATGCTCTGTGATAAAGTAGAATAAAGCAGTATCTGGACAGTGTATCGTATTTACGGAAATAAGACGAGGTTTGGGGATTTTTGTTAATTTCTTTATTTTGGTCCCCGGGTAAAGACTCACGCTAGCTTCATGAATACGACTTGTGACTTGCCCTTCCTGCACTCACTCCTAACACGTTGTTGCAACACGTGCTTTGCCACCAGTGCGGTTGTACTTGCCTCATGCTTCTTGCTTACATTAATTTCCCTTCTGCATCTACCATCTTTTACAACATTTCAGATCATATTCATTTTTCTTTACCTCCAATATTGTCGGGGGTCTATTTTCTCTGGTAAATGCACACCAAAGACTGATACGTCAAGCCGAGCCTATCGTTTGCACATAAGACTGACCTTTGACTCCAAACTCACAAAGGGGCGTAAAAGTACCGCGAAAAGAAAATACTGAAATAAAATCATGCATATTTACCCAGCACCCACCCCTTGGAGTCCTCCCTGTTTTCCAGACCTCTCTTGTGACTTCTCCCTCAAGTCCCGAACTGTTACTTTTTTCACTTCTGTGCTTCCTAGCGTTGACCAGTTCTATCGTCACGCCGATGTTTACCTGAAAATGATGACGTAGCACGTTGTCGCTCCTCTACTGGCTTGTGTGAGTAGGAACGCTCCTACCTGTACTGACCAGTCTCACCTGCTGCGTTCCTTTCTCTGCGTTCCTTTCTCTTGTCTGTAATTATAAGCTGGCGTCTAGACTCCACGGATGCTCTGTGATAAAGTAGAATAAAGCAGTATCTGGACAGTGTATCGTATTTACGGAAATAAGACGAGGTTTGGGGATTTTTGTTAATTTCTTTATTTTGGTCCCCGGGTAAAGACTCACGCTAGCTTCATGAATACGACTTGTGACTTGCCCTTCCTGCACTCACTCCTAACACGTTGTTGCAACACGTGCTTTGCCACCAGTGCGGTTGTACTTGCCTCATGCTTCTTGCTGTACAGTGTTTATATTATCGCTACACAGGGACTCAGGGCCTTTCGTCGCAACGTGGAGAAGTCCCGGGCAGTAAGTTGACAGCAGCACAGTAAGGTCACCGTGTGGTTGTAGTGTACGTCTGGTGACACACCATGTAGATGTCCCTTTTAGAGAAAATGTCTTCTTCTGCACGATAAAATTTATTATTCTTATTATTAGAAGTGCAGCACTTAAACACTATTAGTTTACCTTAGATTTTTTTCAGCTTTTTTATACTTTTTCACATTGACAATTATGCAGTTAATTAAACAGATCAGTGTTGCACTTTTTAACAGAAGACCCTGATTCAAGAGTTACTTCCCTTTCAGACGCAATACGCATGCGTAATTGAACATTTGTGAGCACACTTCATTGGCCGAGGAGGAAGGACATAATCATTTCGGACAAAGCTGGTCCGTAAACTGTGTCATAAAATGATAAAATGTGCCATCAAAGAAAGCATAAAATATTACAGGGACACGCCGCGCCCATTGTACACGATGCGGTGATCTTTAGAAGCTTCTGAGTAGCAGTTGCTTTGAAATGTCGTCTGTGTGGTTGATGATGGCTAGAGCATCTAGTGCACTGCTAGCCGCCACCCGTGACCGGGGGGGGGTTGATTGGAGAGGTGAGGGTGGGGGACTTCTTTCTGTTTGTTTTTAGTTTAGTGGCGTTCAGAGGTAGCACAGTAGTTCGTAGAATGAGACGATTTTTGTCTTTAGTCTGCACGTGCACGTGGATGTAGATGGTCAACCTCGTTATCGACTCTGTTTATGAATGTGTGTATAATGGGACTCAGAAATGTTCGTGTGTGTGAATGCATGTGTATGTTTGCATGCATACGTGAGTACGCGTTTGTGTGTATGGTTTTCACCCATGACTTGTTCTTCTGTAGTCTTTAAAGTTAACCTTCTGAATGACAATTTACGGTGTACTTAATAGATTAAGCTAAAGCCGTGTCTTAGCCAGAGATCCTTCCCGGTTTTGAAGTAGTTTAGGCAAAGGTCTGTTCTGAAATAAAGGCCGATCTACTTATTGACCGATGATCTAGGTATCGTGTCTTAATTTGTCCAAACCTCTAGCTGACGTTCAAAGATGGCTGCTCCGACATTTGAGAATGTTTTTCCCGACAACTTTGTGATAGTTTTTTTTTTATTTGGTGAAAAAGAAAAAAGATAGTTGACATACTTGATCTCTTTCACATACCTACTCCGATGGATGCATAGACTAGTAGACAAAAGGTTCTCAGATAACGTTAAAACATTTTTCCATAGGGAATCTAGTGTGCGACCTTTGTTAGAAAATTATGGACTTTTGGTTAATTAATAGCGAAACAGTGATCGACTATCTCTGATCGTCCCAAACAAGATCCCGGGAAGGATTCTCAGTTTTGACACGGCTCTAGGTTGCTTGGTTCGCTCATAAGTACATGGGAGTGTGTGACGATGGATGTGTGCGTGCTTCGGAGTGTGAGAGAAATAGAGAGAGAGAGTGAAAGAGGATGTGTAATCGTTACTGATCGCTGAGGTAAACATGTTTATGTTACGTTGAGGTAAGTTGAAGCCAAAAAGTGTTGATGGTGAAGCCTTCTGTCTCTTCCATTAAAAGCCTGGTCTACTTTCACATTCTTGTTAAAAAAGTTTTTAACTTCTGTGCCTTCTACATAATTCTTAAACGCAAATGCCTTTCCAAGAAAAGTATGTATTTTTAACTTGTCTGAAAATACATTTTTCTATTTCTTGTGAGATATTGCAATTGTTTGTTTATTGTTTCCAAAATTGATTGCTGACCATTCTTCTAGTTGTTTAGTGTTGGAAGCTGTCTGAATACTCGTTTCTACTTGGTTCTCGTTAAACCTTGTCCACCATTCCTCTGGCATTCATTGTAATTTAAAGCCGCTGTCACCAGTTAATTGTTATATTTCGAGTCTTTGTCCTCTGCAGGCCCCAGCCACCAAGATCACCGGGAGGAGAAGCCATCATACTAGACTTCCGGTTCTGGCCGCCAGCGCCTCGGCCCTCAACGGGACGGGACTGACCCTGTCCCCAGTGTCCAGACCCCGATGATGGAGCTTTCTTGTGTCCAGCAGCCTCTTGACAGCGTGTCCGTGAATGAAGCTATTACAGCTTGCCTCGTGAAGAGTGATGGTCGACGATTCATTAACTCGAGGGCGAAATGATAGGACGCTGGTGTGACTGAGATGTCTGTCCCTACAGATGTCCGAGGGAATAGTGGACAAGCACGAAGAAAGTGAAATTATGTGTATGATGATTGATTGATTGTTAGACATTACTCCCATTACTACTACCATCGTTCGTTCTACAACGTAAATTACTGGAAAAAGCGTCAGGAACTGATACATCCATACAGAAATGATCACAAAATGTCGTACATACATTTATACCAAGTCTTGTTTCTTCTTTTGTGGCATTTTTTTCAACTCGGATGTTTGCAGGCACACATACAGACACGCAGAAAGAGAAAGGCAGATGGAGAAAAGAAAAATAAAAGCATTTTCTGTTTGTCTTTATCTTGTACATAATCTTGCCGTATTATCTTGCCGTCTACTTTGTCTAAATTTCCTTCGATTTCCAGGGTCAAATTTTTGGTGAGGTCAAAAGGTGAAACGAAAAAATCAGCTTCAGTAATAGCAATAACTGTTTCAGCAATAACTTTAATGGAACAAACGCTTCTTTCAAATCATATTTTCTTTAAACAGACCTTATTTTGATTTTGACATTTATGACTATGACTTTCAAAACTGTCATCACGTCCATTCTTGTACTCGCATCACAAACACGGATATCTGTTTATCTACAATTGCTAGATGTATTCGCATATGAGTGTTTTCTGTGATATATGAAGACTTGCAGTGAATTTGTGATTGAAGTGTATTGTTGAGACATTTCTGGTGAAAGAATAATGGGTGCGGGAACAACATTTGCAATTAATTGTACAAAAGTAGGCATCGATGAACGGGGTAATAGTATAATTCAACAAACGAACTCTGTAACAAAAAGACTTTCATGAAATGTTCATATCGCATATGTACAGCCCGGGGGACTTCAAATCTCTGTAAATATTTTCACATTCAGCTACACTCTTACACGAACTGTTCATATACCATACGATCAGACCGTTTATACAGACTTCTGTTTGTGTTGTCTGTTTGTTTGTTTGTACTGTATGCAAACATTGTCGATTATTGTTAATGTCAATATCACAGCAGCAGGATAATAGTCTTGTATTATTTATACGAAATATGTATTATCATATGTACATAAAATTGCAAATCGTAAACGAAGGGTGATGCGTGGTGACCTGTGATATTTCGTTCTGCGATATTTTTGAAAGTCACGATAGACAAGCGAGCAGAAAACCCAATAAAAACCAAAGTTGTTGACAGTGTCTTTGAAAATGCGGGTGTGTGTACAGCGAGCCACAAATTTGTAAACGGGTGGATAACGCAACAGGGAGACAATTCAAAAGCAAAGTAGCCTAACACGTCACAATTTAAAGCACACACCAAATGTTTTCATTTAAAGAAAATTCCTTCGCTAAATACAGAAAACAACAAATTCCGAACATCAAAAATTCATCTTACACACATGGATTTTGTTTTCTACCCCCGAGGTCGAGTGGATCGCGTTGACCTGCAGGCTAATATTGTACGTACCCAGCCGAATTATCACAAACGTGCTTTTCATGCAAATCTTTATTTCACTGGAGATGATCAAAGTCGAAACTGGAAGTTTTCTAGCGAGAGAAAACAACACAAGGCACATCCATGCTGTATCAAAGACTGGACGGAAATATTAGTTCCAATGTCTCTTCTAAACTCCCGAATATATACAGGGACAATAAGAAACATCATGTAGCTAAAAAATTTTCGCGACGTCTCTAAAGCACACCATTGAAAGACATGGGTTAGCATTAAGCTCTCCGGAAATATTATTGCACGTTGTCTGTGTTTGTATCTGTGTGTGTATAATGTGGTGGGATATCTTTTTGAATAAAAGAAATACACACACACATACAAACACACTAATACAAGCCCTAGTAAACCCAGCTTGGCAAAGTTAAAAAAAAAAGGTTCTACACTGTCCTGTCAAAATCAATAACATGGATTGGTGCCTTCAAAAAATTTAAATAGTAAGCATTCATTGAAATTGCTCTTTGAACCATCACACCCCCCTCCAAAAAAAAAAGCAAATTCAGAATCAAGTGGAAGAAGTTCATGAGTGGCACACGAAAACAAATCCGTTTAAAACGGGTGGAACAGCACTGGCTATCCGAATCTATCTCCTATTTTCCCTTCTTCTGATTCAGTCCTTTTTTTTTTAAATCTCAGAGGAGCAGGAGAAGAGGAAGGACAAACTTTGCTGAAATCAGAAGCTACTTATTGTTCAGTTTTGAACCACAGGCCTACTCTTTGCTATGTGTTTAAAAGAGAAGTGTAATATTATTCCTCTGCCTTCCTCACTCCGCCCCTTCTACCCCGCCTGACTACCACCACCACCCGACTTCCCATCTCCTACCCGTGTGGAACTGTTTCCCACAAAGAAGTCACACCGGATACAACTAAATAGGTTTGCCCCTGTGAAAAACTATAGTAGGTCAGGAACAAATCTTGAGGAAATAGTTACCAAGGTGATGGCATCTTACGGTTACACATCACTGACAACTGCCACTGTGGTTCTTACACGTGAGAAATTGTTGCAGAAATCTTTTGTTGCTCAGCACGTGGTGGTGGCTGCACTAACATTAATTTCCCTTCTGCATCTACCATCTTTTACAACATTTCGGATCATATTCATTTTTCTTTACCTCCATTAGTGTCGGGGGTCTATTTTCCCTGGTAAATGCACACAGACTGTTACGTCAAGCCGAGCCTATCGTTTGCACATAAGACTGACCTTTGACTCCAAACTCACAAAGGGGCGTAAAAGTACCGCGAAAAGAAAATACTGAAATAAAATCATGCATATTTACCCAGCACCCACCCCTTGGAGTCCTCCCTGTTTTCCAGACCTCTCATGTGACTTCTCCCTCAAGTCCCGAACTGTTACTTTTTTCACTTCTGTGCTTCCTAGCGTTGACCAGTTCTATCGTCACGCCGATGTTTACCTGAAAATGATGACGTAGCACGTTGTCGCTCCTCTACTGGCTTGTGTGAGTAGGAACGCTCCTACCTGTACTGACCAGTCTCACCTGCTGCGTTCCTTTCTCTTGGTTGTCCGTGCTAACACTTCCAACCCACCACCGAGAAATCTTCTCAGATATTATTTGCTCGATTCTTCTCTTTTCTGATGTTTCTTCTTTCTTTCCTATTCATTGGTCACTTTTTCTCTTTTTTCTTTATTTTGACCGTTCTTATTACTTTTTTTTCTTTCTTTCTCTTTTTTCTTCCTCCACCGTGTGTGTTCCGGCCGGCATACTTTTCATGCAAACATTTCGGACTGAGCCGATTTCCCTAGAGTTCCTGAAGCCCGAGATAAAGTCTCCCATTCCCACCCTTTTCGCTTGCTACCCTCCGCCACCCTCTCTCCTCCCTTGTGTCCTACATGGAGTGTTGTCGACCCCCTCCACCTCCTCCGTTGTAGATTGTTCTCTCTTTCTCCCTTTCGCTTTCTCTTTCCCTTTCGCGTTCTCTCTCTCGCTCCTTCTCCTTTTCCTTCTCTCGCTCCTTCCGGTAGCGGTAGCCGTCCAGGGCGAGTTCGCGAAGGATGCTCAGGTCGTTGCGAGCAGCCTGCTTCATCCATGGTGTGGACAGCACTGCGTAGATGTCTGGCCTCAAGCGGAAGTCAAAGGTGAACAGTCGCATGACCAGATCTAAGAAACACCCAGAGAAGGGGAAGCCAACGATGAGGCGATTACTTTTTTCACTCACTCGCAACCTTCCTCACTCACTCACTTATTCGCTGGTCTTTGAAATAATTCGCTTTTGAAAATGTTTGAAGGATGCAGGGTTAACAATTCTTGTGTTTTTCATCACCACTATCCCACCCCATCACCACCACCAGTATTATTATTTTAATTATAATGTATTATTCTTATTCTTATTATTCTCATTGTTATTCTTATTATTCTCATTGTTATTCTTATTATTCTCATTGTTATTCTTATTATTCTTATTCTTATTATTATTATTCACGAAAGAGCATGCTCTCCACGCATGTATATAGGGCCCAAGGCTTGTCCTTGTCGCCAGTCTTGCATCCCAAGTAGAGATGATATGTCTTGTTCACTTGAGGAGTGATACTTTCTTCTGGTTGGCAAATGTCACTTCCCAATAAATACAGCAACAATTTTCCACGGTATTAATGCACTTTCGAGTCATTGGTGTTCTTTATTTTAACTAAATGGATAGAATAATAACAGTTTTTTGTAACAGCAACTTAAACTGTATCCCACGAAGTCTGAAATATTTTAAATGCTCAACCTTTCTGACTGAGCTATATATATATATAGTACACTGCTGATGTCAGCTTTCTTCAGCATCCGCCTGGCAGTAGGACTGCATTGCATCAGAAAAGAATGCAATAAACTCTAGATGATGTGTGAATGATGGTATAATGCTATATGATGCAATATTACATCATTCAAGGCTTATTTAGGATGTTGTTACAGTCCAACTGGATAAATTCACTCGGTGAAACATAGAACGTGAACTATGTCAAATATCTTTAAAACGGCAGCCAATAACAATTTTATGGTCATATTTGTGTTCAGCATACCAAGATAGTACAGATTAGGATTTTTTTTGATTCAGTAATAATTTCAGTGTTGTTCAGTGCAATAAATAAAGGACAAACGCAGAACACACACAGAGGAATCGGGAAGCAAACAATAAAGATGGAGTAGTTATCAGACCCTTCACACTGACAGCGGAAGTCACTTGTGCAACTATTTTCTCAACCCTGTGACAGCGACTAATGAAGCTGTAATCAGACCTATCTCCAGTGTCTTCCATCGCACCACATCTGGACTACACACGCAGCTGAACATACACCTCTAAAGGTTGACTTTTGTCCCTCCGTCAACACGAGAACACGAGAGCTGGAGACGACGATAGCGAGGACTGCGATAATAATGGTAGATGACAGTAACAGTACCGCTGCTTGTGATGTCATTGTCAAAAAGTCGTCGTCGTCCTCCATTATTCGTCAAGTCTACACGTATTGTGAGGACTAATTCAGGAAAAAAGCAAAAAGAAACAGAAAGAAGAAATAAAAAGACGAGAAGAATGGAATTGAAGCTCAGTACCTCGCTCCTCGGGGGTGACCTTTCTGTACTTTCTCCATGGAAACTCCAGGCGTCTCTGCTCCTCCAAGACTCCAGCATTGCCGCGACTTTCGTCAAAGGGCATCTTGCCGGTGATAAATATGTACAGCACCACACCGATGGCCCATGTGTCGGCCTTTTTGGGGTCGTACGGCTCGCCCAGCAGGATCTCGGGCGCCGCGTACGACTTGGAACCGCAGTACGTTCTGCCCAAAATATATACATACATACAGGGACAATAGAAAGAACTATTCCTTGCTATGTCACCTCAAAGCATGGCACACATCAGCTTGCCTCGAGGACTCACCTGCTCAGGTCAAGAGTACAGTCGCCCTTGACGAAGCCGAAGTCGCATATTTTGATGTGGAAGTTGCGGTCCAGCAGGAGGTTCTCCAGCTTGAGGTCACGATGAGTGATGTTCTGATCGTGCAGGTATCTGGCCGCGTCACATACCTGCACATTTTCCGTCTTTGTTCATCAACATACACGTCTTTATGCATTAATATATAACTCTCTTACAAAATAGTTTGTTTTACTGTGTTAATGGATGCTCGCATTCTTTCTTAATGATGCAGTGCACGGAGGTTTCGGAGGTTGCATCAAAGTGGCTCTGTGCTAAAACCAATGAAGCACCTGCCAGGTCCATCCCTGTGCCAGCGGTTCGTTGAGTGCCCCGACCTTCTGGATGTAGCGGAGGGCGTCACCGTTCTCCTGGAACTCGAGGATCATATACACCCGCCGGCCGTCATCAAACGTCTCCAGCACGCGCACGATGTTTGGGTGCCTCAGGTGCGGCCACAGCTCCAGTTCCCGCGGCAGGAATTTCGTCTGAAAGTCAGAGGGAGCGCGATTCCTGCAAGAGAAGGCTGATTGTCATGTCAGTTATAAACAATTTTAAACTATCCAAATCATCTTTTTGTTCAATCACCCCATCTTAGTGTTTAGGCAGGCTCTGGAGCTGGACACCTGTGAGGTGAACTCACCTGTCTACGATCTTGATGGCGACTGGCTCCTTGTTGCGTGCCAGTGAGATTGCCAGCTTAACCTTGGAGTAGCTGCCGTTTCCAAGGGTCTTGCGCACCAGGTAGTTGTGCTTGGCCAGCACCGCGCGGTACGTTGGGCGGTACGCTATAGACCCGTTCTCACCACGTGACATCGACGTGCGACGAGAACCCACTGGTTCTACCTCACCGCGCATGGCCTGTAACTCCTCCTGTTGACACCACCCGCCAAAAGTTCATCACCATCAGCTTACTCCACTCTACGAGACTGGTTTATTTGTGTGTTGTGGATTTTGCTGTTGTCGGGTTGAGGTTTAATTAGAAGATGTGGGTTCTGATTTGATGTTTGGCGTTTGGGAAGGAGGTTACTTATACTTACTCTATCGAAATAGTACTGACTTCCACGGCTTCCTAGACTGCCCATTAATTCTCCCAGTAATATTCTATATATATATAACTAGTATATATATAACTAGTATATATGTATATACACAGACGACAGATTGTGATACACGCAGTAGAGGTTAGCTATGGCTAAGTTAAAGCATGCTGTGTCAACAAACAATTTATCGGATCATTTTCTAATGGTGACTAAAGAAATAGAAGTATGTTCGGCAATAAATGTTGGAAACAATAAACAAACATATGCAGTGATTTAGCAGTGACGAAATCGAAAAAGGCATTCACCCCTCCCCCCCCCCACACACACAGAATTTACCATGCACCTGATCGTTGTTTAAGAATTTAAGCAGGGATTTGAACCTGCAAACTGAAAAGTATTATTTTTAAGGAGTTGCCTTGGAGATACTTTCTGCATCATTCGTTGTATTGTTTGTTGGTTGTTTTGTTTGTTTGTTTGTTTGTTTGTTTGTTTGTTTGTTTGTTTGTTTGTTTGTTTGTTTGTTTGTTTGTTTGGTTGGTTGGTTGGTTGGTTGGTTGGTTGGTTGGTTGGTTGGTTGGTTGGTTGGTTGGTTGGTTGGTTGGTTGGTTGGTTGGTTGGTTGGTTGGTTGGTTGGTTGGTTGGTTGGTTGGTTGGTTGGTTGGTTGGTTGTTTCTAGTCAATAAGAGTTAACTTCTAAACCCATTCGATCCTGACGATTGCATATTTGTGTCTTCCTACCGACTGAAGGCAAATACGAAAAAAGCTTTCGGATACAATGAAATCAAATTAAATTCAAATTATTCAAAATTAAATTCAAAACAATTTACTTCTCTATGCACTTAAGGAAAATTAACTCTATTTATAATCTAATGATACATTTGACTGAATCTGAAATGCATCTACTTTCTACCCTCATGGGCAAAAGTTAAAAACGTTTGAAGCGATCTAAGTTGGTGAGTATCTCGACTAGATTCTCCATACCACTCTCCACTCGTGCTGTGCCTGTGATACCAACACTCAGTCCGACTTTCAGATACGTTTGTTCCGCCATAACACGGGGACAGCGCTGAAATCTATTCAAACCTAAGCGTTCCAACACTAAACGTTCTCCGGGAGATATTTATTCAAAACCTCTCCTGCAACTGATTTAAAGCAACTGCAACTCAATGGCGCATTTTTGGTAGATGTGATGGCATACATACTTTGTCGGAGTGCAGCAACTATGCGAGACTGAGAGGGTTCACCTGCAATGTCGGGCGGCCATCTTCAGCCATACCAAGACGCGGCCTCTTTGCGGGAAACATAAATCTGGAGAACCAAACACTCCAGCCTCCGATCCTGCTAATGGTTGTTGTAAGTTTCTGCCTGCACCAGATCCCCTTTGGTTTTCGATCTCTACTCTTCTGCCACCGCACACGGCAGATTAGGAAACACCTTCTATTGCTTACTCCACTGTTTTCCTCAGTCGCTTGCGGTGACGTCACGGGCGGTTTGTCGTCACATGGCTGTTCATCTTTGACGTCATTAAAAGATGGAGAAAAATAAGGGAGAGGATGTTTCCTTTGAAGAGTCGCTGACGATGCTTGGAAAATATTTCTAAAAGCGCAAGAGTGGAAGTGAGCTCTCTGAGTTTCCGAGCTTATTTTCTCGCGGTTCAAGGTTCGAACTTTGCTGTACTATTAGAAACTGTCTGCGTATGATGTTAATAGATATGAGCACTACTGTCAAAGAGTTTACCTGCACTGATGATGAAGTGTACCTGAAGAAGCTTGGCTACAGTTTAGGCACCACGATCGGCGAAGGGTCGTATGCCAAGGTCAAAAGTGCCTACAGCGAGAAATTGCAGAAGAGAGTGGCGATGAAGATCATCAACCGGAAGAAGGCCCCGAAAGACTTCCGAGAAAAGTTCCTGCCGAGAGAACTGAAAGTGCTGAAGGTCGTCAGTCACCCGAACATTATCAAGCTGTACGAAATTTTAGAGTTTGAAAACAAGGTAGGTGGTCCCTCCATCTGAAACAGAAAGGCCACTCCTAAGATAACAATCCTACTTTGGTCGTGTTTTTGTGTAAGGTCTCGCCCCAATGTTACTTTTATTAATATGTATCTCCAGTGTATATTTAATACATCTCAACAACATGCTTTTTATTCTTCTAATCTCTCTCCTTTCTGTCGATCATGGTGTGTATGTAGAGAAGGCGATGTGATATGTTACATAGACTGGAGTAAGGTGCCTAAGGGGAATCCTCCTGGACATGTTTATTAGGGATATATATATATACCTTAAGTAATAAAATGTTTTTCCCCTGGCAATCCGATACTTTTTGTTTCAAGGCACAACAGAAAGTTAAAAAGTTATTGCTCATCCATTTTCCAAATTCCAGACCCTTTTTGTGCTGTTACAAACTTTTTACCTCAATTACACGTTTTGTGTGTTTCGGTATTCGTTTGTAATGTTATCCGCTTGTCCCTCCAACTCCTTGGTGACCGCTTGTCGGGTGGTGCAGATCTACATCGTGATGGAGCACGCGGGGCATGGCGACCTCCTGGAGTACATCAAGCTGCGGGGTCCGATACCCGAGGACAAGTCCCGCTTCATGTTCAAGCAGATCTGCAGTGCAGTCTCCTACCTGCACAGCAACAACATCGCCCACAGGTTTGTGTACTTACAGTCCCCCACAGACATCCCCCCAAAGAATAAAGTAGACCAGTGATTGCTGCAGGCTACTCATAATGTTGTCACCCTTGTTCAATGAAAGTAAATCCATACACCATCCCCTACCTCTCTCCCTCTTCGAATATGTATGTGTGTAATTATTATAATCACAACTTATTTATTCAGTTTTTTGAAGGTCATCTGGCCCATAGCAGCATCTAATACTAATAAGGGTTTATAGCATAATGAAACAATATTTTGGCATTGTAGACTGCGTAACCTTAAATTGTGTAGTCATGGAAGTCTTATTCTAAATCATTCTGCTATATATATATAGCAACTGATGGCTATACTACCCTTTAGGTTCTAACACAGTAGGTGAACCTTGCAGTGTTTTATTTTTATTGTGTACTGTTTGGATCCTTTTTGAAATGATCCGAAGGCCTCTTCAATAAATAAATTCAATTCCCATTCTTCATCCACTCTTTCCTCCACAATTGTGTGTGTATGTGTGTGGGCAGAGATCTCAAGTGTGAGAATCTGCTGTTGGACTACCAGAACAACATTAAGATGTCAGACTTCGGCTTCGCCCGCTTCTTCGAGGAGACGAGCATGAGCAAGACGTTCTGTGGCAGCGCCGCCTACGCAGCCCCCGAGATCCTGCAAGGGGTCAGCTACTACGTGCCGCTCCACGACATCTGGGCCATGGGCGTCATTCTCTACATTATGGTCAGTTTTGGATGCATCATCCTGATTTGAGGAATGGTTTGGTTGTTTGTTTGTTTGTTTTGTTTTGTTTTTGTTGTTGTTTGTTTTTGTTTTTGTGTTGGGTTTTTTGGTTGTTTTTTGGTTGTTGTTTTTGTTTGTTTGTTGTTGTGTGTTTGTTTGTTTTGTTGTTTTTTGTTTTTGTTTGTTTGTTGTTGTTTGTTTGTGGTTTTTTGTTTGTTTGTGGGGTTTTTTTGGTGCTTTTTTATGATTCCAGAATCAATAAAGTCTGATTTGATTTGATTACCTTGCAAGGGGAGATAACACAGCAATGGCTAAACAACTGATTAATCATCTTGCTCCAAAATGACTATGAAGATATCAAACCTTTTCTTGCAAGATCCCTTCTTCAGCTAAAGAAATCACATTGCGTGCTAAATTAATTATAGTTCCATAAGAAGTAACCGGCTGAAATTATTCTATAACAAATGATTATGGTTTACTTTCCAGGTATGCGCTTCCATGCCCTACGACGATTCCAACATCAAGAAAATGATCCGAGATCAGCTGGAACGAAAGGTCGGCTTCTCGCGGTCAAAGGTCGTCTCAAACGAGGCCAAGGACCTGATCCGCAAGATCCTGGAGGTGAACGTGAAGAAGCGGTACACGCTGCTGCAGATCATGGCCCACACGTGGATGAACCCCGCCCAACAGGACGAGAACGCGGCCACTCAGGGCAATTCTGCCTCCAATGCTGAAAACGAGGCTCAGACGCCATCACACCAAGCACAGACTAACAACGCATCGCTCATGTTGCCGGGCCAGAGGCAGACGGACCCATCCTCCCACCATCACAGCATCGCCCAAGAAGAAGTGGCGGTAGCCATGGTCTAGACAACAGTCGACCTGAGATGACCTTTGGACGCATCCGACGACAGACTTTGTGATAGATGCCCGCCAATCCTGATGCGGACTATTAAGTCTCGGGGCTACTTGGAAAGGTCCTACAAACGGTCAGTTCATGAACTCTTGCGGCTAACCTGCGGTTAGACCCTTCAGTAAACAAAGAAAAAAACAACACTCTGTGCCCACCGAGAATCAAGATGGAACTGATGCAAGGAGTTATGCTTCTATGTTCTGAGATTTTGCAGAATGACATACCATAGAGAGAAAGATCTGTTCTTGAGCCGTTCATCCCAGGTGCTTCTTGTGTTCTTGCGACTTTCATCTGAAGTGCCTCTACGTTGATTTAAAGTATAACCTTTAACGCCTTTCTCGCGTTTTACAGACGTTGGATACGGAGATCGGGTATTTTAACACATTGTGACATAAACCGTTGACTTTTGTGATGCACTAAATATTCAGGCTGCTTGGGCATACTCAGCTACGGTCCATAGCTGATAAGAGAGAGAGTTGCTACATGACTTTAACACTTTATGGCGATAAAAAGTGGTTGAGTAAGTCTCCTTTATTATTGTTTGGAAGCTTCCGGTTCATGCTACGGGATGGGATGACGTCACTTCCACTTTTCCAAATTGGGAACGGCCCTTCACTCAAGCCTGTGTAAAAATGTGTCAGTATTGTTGCTTTGTTCCGATTAAAGTTTCTTTTTTTCAAGATCTAGTCACTAATTTCTTAAAAGCCTGAAAACCGCCAGGACGATGTGACAACGAGTGGTGGCTTAAGCTGCTGTCGACATGTTTACAGTCCTACATGGGTAGGTGTGCTGGCGGTCGCCATTCATAAGAGCTCCCTCAACCGATACTGGCACTTTTTGTTTACATAACGACAAACCAAGTTTTCAATTCTGAAGGCTCTTTATTTGACGATGAACAATTCCGTTAGACTAACCGCCTCTAGAGGTAGAGAAGCAAGAGCCCAATGTCCATTCTTCCTAGATGCGGTCATGACGCCATCATGGTGACCTACACGTCTTGTCATGGTCTTTATTTCAGGTTTATTTTTCTTTCGCAATCAAGCATAGTGGAAGAAGATGTGTGTGTGTGCTCGCGCTCTAGAGAGAGAGAAAGAACGGAGGAATGAATTATCGGCCCATTTTAAAGCGTGAAGGGTTTTTCAATTCTATAAATAGATAGGCTCTTACATAATAAATAGCCAAGTATCACAAATAAACAAATGAACAAATTTTTATATTTACAAATCTGTATTACAGTAAGGTAGAAATATGTTTAAAGTAATCCCAAATAGTCCTGTCAGTCCCTACTGCCTTACATTTACATTGCATTACATTAGTTACCTGAAATACTAATAGCTTCAACAAACAGAAAAAAAGAAAAGTAAATATACAAATAGATTTTTCCTCTTGATTTTCATGATACCAAGTTTTCTTCCTATAGCCCAAAGAATCTACAAGTTATGAATTTTTAATATTTTAATTCTTGGCCAGTTTTATGGTAAAAAGAACAAAAATTAATGAAATGCTGATTTCAAATGGTAGGTACACCAACAATAAAATACTAAAGTACTAAAAAGCAACAATAAAGCATGAAAGTAGTCAATAGAGTACTAAACTAAAGTACCTAATCAAGTACTAAATAAATCACTAATCTATTAAATAAAGTAATAAAGTGCGATAATAAATTCATTAACTCTAGTAAAGTACTCCAACAAAGTACTCCAACAAAGTACTCAACAAAAATACTAGTAAAGTACTGAACAAAAGTACTAAAGTCCAACATAAAGCACTAAATAAAGTTCTTAAGAACAACAATTAAGTACTAAACTAAAGAACTAAATAAAGTACTAATGCGCGACAATAAAGAACTAGAGTACAATATTAAAGTACTACTTCCATTTTCTCTCGGAGCTTCATTTCCTCAAGTTTCTTCTATGACTGGTATGACTGTTTCATAACTTTGTGGCCGTGGTGGGGCCCTTGCTGCTGACAGAGCAACAAACTCTTACATACTACTACATACGACTTCTCCTGTTGCCTGTGGAAGACATAAAGTATTTGTCTCTTCTTGCCTGCTGCGTTCATGAGCTCTGTCTGTTCACAGCTTTGTCCAGTAAGCCACTCCGCCATTATGTTGAGTCGCATCACAAGCAGGTAACATCAATTATGCTGAGGAACAGGACTTAAAACCATTAAAGTACATCTGCCCAAAATACAAGTTCGTCGAGAACAAAAGCATCTTCAGACATCTTCAACGTTCTGCGACCTCATGACGTCATTGCCACTTGGCAGTCCCGACAGACTCTTCTACTTTATTAAATTCTATCTGGCGACGATGTTCGGAGCCAGGAATTATATCACACCAATCCAGCCGACTTAAATTTCAGCCCCCACCCGCATTATCCACACCCCTCTTCCTTCCCCAACGCCCCTCGGGCATGAAATCAAGGTCGCGCTTGGCGTCGCCCGCTTCCGCGAGAGTCCGCGAGAGTCCACGAGAGTCCGCGAGAGTCCTTCGCTGTCACTTGAGGCGCAACGACCTCCTAACCCCGTAAGCGGGCATTGAATTAGGAAAGCGGCGGCTGGGGGGCCTACGGGGGCCGATTGTTCGTGGTGTTGCCTCATTTGCTGCCTGCTGGAACTAAGCAGCCAGTTGTCCTGCCACCGGGTGCAACGGCTTTTCGCACACCCTTACCCGCTCCTACCCGTCTTTCAGTGGGACTCCGGAGAAATGTCAGTCTGTGGCTCCTGCGGTCTGGCCAAACGTATCTTGAGCGTGTGTTTACTGTGTTTGAGTCTGTTGTTTCAATAATTTGAACATTTGTCGATGTAGTTGATGATCTTACATGGAGTGTGGCCATTTATTACCGTGAGAACGTTTTTGAAGACTTCCAGATCCACCCAAACTTGAAACCGTGTCTCGACACCCGGCGCATAATCATCACTTTATGGAACAAGGATACGAGTTACATACATTCTATATTACTTGCACTTTTCGGTGAACTTAAAATAATAATCTATCTATTTAGAAAGAAATTATTTTTAAAAAAAAAACAAGATTTTTATAGCGTATACTCACACTCGTAATGGGCGTGCTCTAAGTGCTTGAGAAAAGAGCGAGGCATGGACAACATACGAAGAAGGGAAGGATAAAATAACAATACTAACGATTAATAAAAGACGAATATAAAAAAGCAATGAGAAATCGGGTAACAAGAACTGAGGGTATCGTGATCCTGCAAAGGAAGACGAGTAGGGAAGTAACAAATAGACGAAAAAAAGGGGAGTAATGCTTGAAGATGGACTAGCATTATGTGGACTGTTATTAGAAGTAATAATAGAAAGAAAGAAAGAATATTTTGAAAATGTTGCACGTACATTATCCCTCACACACATAAACTGTAAAAGACATTACAATTACAAATACATTTTCGGGAATAAATTGCTCATGATGCTACCGCCCATAAGAGAGCTCCTAAATTAATTAGTTTGTTTTTGTTTGTGTTTTGTATACCTTCCTTCTTTGTTTATGCAGGACACTACCACCATATTTTCTTCTGCGAGTGCTCAAACCAAACTGCCCGTGCTGGGAGGGGGACAGTCCATGCAGCAGGGGACCCGAGACTGGAGAGGACCGGAAACATCACACAGCAGGGGGGGACCAAGCCAGTCGCCGCAGCGCAGCATCCCCAGCTGAAAGAGGACCGCTAAGGGCGAGAAGTCACACAAGGGAAGACGATGGGAGGCTGGTGGCCATGGCAGCCCGTCTCCCGGGACGCGGGTCCGCGGGGCTTGATTAATGGT
Organism: Pomacea canaliculata; assembly: GCF_003073045.1. Classification (NCBI taxonomy): domain Eukaryota; kingdom Metazoa; phylum Mollusca; class Gastropoda; order Architaenioglossa; family Ampullariidae; genus Pomacea; species Pomacea canaliculata. The sequence continues at coordinate 29,308,836 of NC_037597.1, read as the reverse complement.
TACGTGCGCCGAGTGCATTATTGTGCATTATCAAAATTAGACGCTGGCTCGCGCGTTTTACGGGCAGCCCGGCGTAAAAAGCGCCTGTAAAGTTATTAGAAGCGCGGGCTCAAACAAACAGTTAATTTTGGCGGCCAGGGGCCCGGGGAGGAAGCGAGGAGCGCCAGCGCCTGGGCCGCTGCAGGGGGTCCCTGGAGACGTGCGACACGGCCGGCCGTGGAAGCTCTACAAGGAGAAAGGGAAGCAGGGAATTCAAGTGTCCGCTTCCTGTGCTGGGAGGGAAGACCGTTGGTGCGTGACGTGGCTGAGGGCAGTTTTCGGAAATGACGTCGTCTTCTTTTTTTTTTTTAATTCTTTTCTTTCATTTCAAACAGGTTTTGTTGAGCGAGGGTGTGGTTAACATGATATCTGAAAGTTGTTGTTGCTGTTGTGGGGGATGATGTGCTTTTGTTCTTCGTTGTTCGTTTGCTCAACTTACAAATTATTTCCATAACTGTTTGGGTACATCTGACATTTCATTACCAGGATGAGACAGAAGTAGACAAGAATGAGAGATAACTGTAGAAAATTCCGTGAATCTCAGTGACTGATTTTCTACTAGGTCTCATCGAGGGAAGAGGAGTAACCGCTTGAGTAGAGGACAGGCGTGTCAGACCAGAGGCACCACACTAGCGGTTCGACACCCGTGTGGTGCAGCTTACTTTTTCTTGTTGACCCCACTGTTGAATGAGTAACTGAAACGAAAAGCAGCGAGGGAGCTGGTACCGGCATATATATAAGACCGCACTTCTAACCATTGAAAAGTCATGGAGCTTTTTTTATTTATTTTTTTTTTTTTTTGGAGGGGGGGGGGATCTTATACAGGGACAATAGACTTTTGCTTGCTTAGAAATTCCTTCACTTTTACCAAAAGACCTTCTTTAATCAGAAACAGTGTCGCAGTCTATTGCCTTACAGTTTTCCGAATCACAAGCCACATAAAGTCAGCAGACACTTCACTAGGAACAGGTACATTATTTATTTCTTCCACCGCTTGCGACAACCTGTTTATGTGAATACTGACAGCAAAACGTTAATTGTAATTTCTTAATGATCAAATGGTCTGTTGTATGTCCTCGAGAATTGTGGTTATGTCATAGACATGTCTACATCATTCTTTCTTCCTGCTTTCCTTCCTCTCTTAGTTTCTTATTTGTCTTTCCTTCTTTTTTAAACCATAGTTTGATGCACTGTTTAAGATTTTGCTTCGCAACACTGCAACACCATTGTTTCTCGCAACAGTTGATGTTACCTAACCTTGCAGCGGAAGTCATATAAATATTTTCGCGTAATACTCTCCTTTTTCGAGTTTAATATAATACATTACATGGACTCGAACTATTTTATTTCATAAGAAATAGATACTATGCCTACAGTTTTTTAAGAAGTTATTATTGTATATTTGTTTATATGTCTGTGTATGTGGAAGCGTTATTTACCTCAGAACTAAAACTAAAACTGGAAAATGGGTGTGGAACAATTAGCTACACTGACACTGAACACTACACACTCTCATGTAGTGGTTGTCGCTGTCACAAATGTCGTCCCTGGCTCAGGCCTTGAAGCTGTCAACTGTACCTTCACTGGGACGCCGCCCTGACTGTGGCGACAACGGGTGGAAATGACGGCTGTATTTATTAATATGTCCGCGCTGTTGGCAATTATCATCACTGTCAAGCAAGACGCCCTTTTGAATTCCAGCGATGATGAAGCGCAAGACCCCGGGCCGCCGCTGGCAGCAAAAACTGTTTCCGTGGAACCGCTTGAAGGAAAGGGAGGGATGCGGTGCGTGGGGGGGAAGAGGTCGGGCCAAAATTGACAGCCCATTGATGAAGGGATATTGGCCCGGTTAAGGAAATTAAAGCGCCTCAGTGTTTAGCCACGTCCCTGGAGACGGCTTGGTCGCTAATCTTTTTCGGTAATGTTTCATTTTCGCCGAGAGTTTTCTGCGAGGGTTGTAAAGAGCAAGGACAGAGATGGAGGAAAAGGGAAGCCTTTGGGAGGAAAGATGGAAAGGGGGGGTTGTCTGGGAGGGTATTGGGGGGTCTCTTCTGCGGTGATTGGTTATGAGCTGCTCGCAAAGGTTTGCTTCTCAGTGTCAGGACCTGTCTTTGATCTAATTTTTGTCTCATTGTGTGCAAAGGAGGAGGGAGCAGGCATCAGGGACTCCGGTTGGGGGGGGAGGAGTGAAGGAGTGAGGGAGGTAGTAATGGTCGCCGCTTTGTCTCCCGGCTCTCCGCCAAACCCCCTGCTGCTCGTTCTGCCAGCGCAAAACATCTGCAGGCATTTCCCTTCCCTCGAAGCCAGCCACCATTTTCCGGTTCTTGTGAGTTGACGCCGCGCGCTGCTTCCGGACAGACGGTTCGCTGCATTGTCGCCAGAGGGCGGGCTTGTCGTTCACTTTTGTCGTCTGCTGGCATGCTGCGGGATATGGAGAGGGGGAAAAAATTGAGGATAATAACCCGCATTGTGGAATCCGCAACAAAGAGATTTTTCATCGAGATCTGGCTGACAGGATCAAATTCTGAGTACTCAGAGTATTAATGGAGGTCAGAAAAGAAAGCAGCTAGGATACATTGCTCAAAAATGGCAGGAGAAAGCGGGAAAGGACAACTGAAGCAGATGAATTTCAAACAAAAAGGCCTGAGGGATTGGGAAAAAACTTAAAATAACATTAAGTGATCCACCCATGATTTTCTTCTCCTCCTCCTTCTAATATTACTTAACAATGGGGGAAAAGGAAATAATCTCTGAGAAACGAGGATCGAGAAAGAGAGTGAGGAAGAGTGAAAAGACAGAATGAAGAAATAAAAAAGGAGGAAAGAAAAAGACAGAATAAAAAAGAAAAAAAAATGGACGAAAAAAAATGAATGAAAGAAAGGAAAAGCGTGAAATAAAAAATTTTTACTACTTGAATTTACACATTGTTAAGTATTTGTTTAGTGGCTTCAGTCCTGATTCTAGTTAAAAAATTTTCACAGTAAAGAAATACAATTAACAAAATAATAAGTTTTATTTATTTTATAAATACATAAAATAACCTTTTATTAAATTTATCAAAAGTGGCATATCGAAGGTAAGGTTCTCAGCAGGAGGGAAAGAAAGATGCGATAAACGGTCGTTCAATGTAAAAAAAAAATTTGTAAAAAAAAAAATTTTGTATAAAAAAAAATCAACAATTTTTTTTTCATGGATAGTAAGTAACTAAGGCGATTCCAGTTCACTTGCCTCCAACAAACTTGCTTTACCTCTTCTCCACCGAGTCTTCCTGTAATAATACACCATCACAACATTACTTCATCGTTAGTATTGTCTTTGTGTGTCTACTGATATATTGTTCTTTACTTTACTTGTTTAGTCTATTTTTTTTCAGTACAAGGCAGAGTACACTCTGTGCAAACATATATGTATGTGTGAGGGACAAAGAGAGGTCAACGACTTTTTCCCCCCCCCCCCCCTTTAAACTCAACTCGTGAACAGCAAAGAACGTAACGAGGAGCGGTTTGGCAGGAGTTACTTCCCTTGGACTGTAACGGACGGAGCTCAGTTTAAAGCGGGTGTTGCAATGCAGTTGTGAACGCTGGTTTCATTTCTGACTTGTAACTACTACCAGTTTCACAGTGTGGTATGAGTATTTTTGAACTTTGACATTAGAGTGGTTCTCATATTTGTACTATTAATTACTTCCCTTGGACTGTAACAGACGGCGCTCAGTTTAAAGCGGGTGTGGCGATGTAGTTCTGAACACTGTTCTTATCTCTAACTTGTAACTACTACCCGTTTCAGTCTGCTAGGTGTATGTGTGAACTTTGACATTAGAATGCTTCTCATATTCGTATATCCATTATGCACATGAAAAAAAAAATCAACTTATCTGCAAGCCGCCGCTGCTCTTACACCTCGAAAAAACACTTCATTTTATTTTTCCTACACTGAATTGCTAATCAGAAGAATGTCTGAAGGTCATAGGGGGTCATCAACTTTTAAAAGAAAGAAAAGAATGAACGAAGGTGAATATTTTGTCACGTGAGTTACCGAGGAGGTGGTGAGTGTGCGAGTGCGGACGTCAGATCGCGAGGATAGGCGACGAACCCCTAGTAGCTAGGAGACGACAGTGAGGTGCGTCAGCTCGGCCCTCCTGCTGCTCCTGTGACATCATTCGATGAGAGATGACACGGAAGCCGAGGGGAGAGGGGAGAGAGAGGAGGGTGCGCACATCCGTAGCCAAGATCCTCTGATGTCTCATCAGCTCCCGCTGCGACTCCGGCGCGGGAACCAGGTGCATGCTGGGACCCCTCACCGTGAAGCTCATGGAAGGGACGGAGTCCGCGATCCGCCATCCGCGAAGCCACTTAGTCTAAGGAAGATTCTTTATCGAGTTTACGATCTTTTTCTTTCCAGAGAATGACTGGCTCCGGACATGGCTGGTGCTTATGCGGCTATCTCGCAGCTGGAGGCATTGGCGTTACACGCGTAACACTGTAGCCAGCTTGCACGACATCGGCTTGGTAAAGGTAGGTAAGTCTGAGACCAGCTGTAATGACATCGGTTTGGTGAAGCTAGGTAAGACTGAGACCAGCTGTATGACATCGGTTTGGTGAAGCTAGGTAAGACTGAGACCAGCTGCACTACAGTCTTGTGAAGATTGCTGTCAGCTGCAGGCCGTTATTCTTGGTCAGAAGTAAACAGATGTGTCAGCAATCTTGCACGACATCGGTTTGTAGGTAAGATTGGGGCTACAATATTTTGGTCAAGTAAGACTCGGTCTCGAGGGGTACTTAGTCCCTATTATTTTTTTTTAATGTGAAAATGGATGCTTTGGTTCTTGTGGTCTGTACCTTCAGGAGACAAACAGGTATTGAAAATAAAAATTGATATTACGGTGCTTGTGATTATAATGAATAGGTAAGAGGGTAGTGTTGAGTGCAGCGAGGGCGAGAGAAGAGAAATTATGGTATCTCTCTCTCCTTCTTTCTCTCTCGCCCTCCTCTCTCTCCCTCCTCTCTCGCTTCACACACAATAAGCGTCTAAATACATTTATTTATTGCATCCACATCGTATGGGCTACTTTGGCACACTAAGGAATAAATACTTGTGGCAGTTAACCAGTATGATTCCGTAAAACTTCCTGTGTGTTTAGAAATCCTTCCGCTGTCACACAAAGGATGGACTGGGTAGAAGGTTTTAGACGAGAGCAGGATTATTTCCTGCTGTGGTGCTCTGTTTCTTACTTTCAGAGACCTCCCTGTCTTCTCTCGATCACAGTCGGTTGTCTTCATTGGAGTTGCATCCGGTTTTTTTTTTTTTTTTTTCTCTCGTCCAGTCGATAGTGTCCTTTAAGAAAAGAGATTACAGCTGTTTGTGTTGGTAAGAAACACACCCTACTCTCAGCCCCTACCCTCCATCACAAATGGATCTCTGGTATTTTATGACAGACCTGTCGTATGTCCTCCCACCCTCCCGCGTCTTAACGCGGCCGAAAAACTTTCGGAGCCATCTTTAATCAACGGTTACATCAAAGAACGGGTGGCTCCTCTGTAGATGACGTGCAGGCGCGCACTCTTACGATGCTCAATTTTTTGTTTGTTTTGTTTTTGGTTGTTGTTTCCCCATGGAAGGTATGGCTCCGCTAAAAAACTATTAGTCTGTTTAAACACTAATACCTTTTCCAGATGTTTTTTCGTTACTGTCTATACCTCTGAGACAGACGCTAATTTTTTTTTTGTTTTGTTTTTGTTTGATACATATTACATCACAGTACTTATCACATCAGAGAAAGGTACACACACGCACACGCACGTGGAAAGCATCACCTACATAGTATTACCGGAAACAGTGGGTCTGAAGGCCAGGATGTTATAAAGTATCAAGGTGTACTCGTGCGAAGAAGAAAGAGTTTCCTGCCGGTGTCAGGAAAGAAGTGTGTTATGTCAAAATCTCTTTACACTGATGGCTTCAGTGCTCTACCAGATGGTGTCACCTGTGACAAAGCCACAAAATCTTCACCACGCGCCTCAGCCTCAGATGTGATGGGAATGATTAGTCAGGTGTTTGAAAACAGCATCCAGCAGCCATACACCGAGTATACTCTTACAGTCTGTGCGTTTTACACGCCAAGATTTTTTTCAGACAGACACGTGTAGGAGAAACAGTCTGACATTTTTTATACGGACTTTTTTGTATCTCTTTTTCTTTCTTTATTTTCTTTGTTGTTGTGGGTGTTGTTGTTTGTTCGTTGTTGTTGATGTTGTTGTGGTGTTGTTGTTGTGTGGTTTGGGGAATTTTCTGTTTTGTTTTTGTTTTTTCTTTGTTTTTGTTTGTTTTAGTTGGATTTTTTTTTTGTTTTGGTTTTTTTTTTTTGTTTTTTTTTTTTTGTTTTGTTTTTTTTTTTTTTGCTGCTGTGTGGCTTGCCTAACAAATCCTAGTAAGTACACCTGTAAATAAAATGTTTTTTTTTTTAATGTTAAAATATTGGTATGTCGTAAAAAGTCCTTAGCAATTTTTTACTCCCAGGTGTTACTTGCAAATATAGCATTTATTATTTTATTATTATTATTTATTATTATTATATTATTATTATTTGCGAAATACACACCTATCAGAAATGGTCTCCACCTTCCCCTCCTTCCGCAGTTCAAAAGCAATTTTACATAAAGTCTGTTACTTTATTGCGACGCGTGATGTGGACGGGGTGTAGGAAACTGTATCAGGATGTTTGTCCTCCATGGCAAGTTTCGACATTGGGGTTGCCAGTGTAGCGAATCGAAACCTCCGGGCTTATCTAAACGTATGGGCATAGTCTGCGCATGCGCACGAAGCGAAACTTCACTACCGCCTGGTAGATTTTACTTGAAATAAAAGTAAGTACGAAACATTACAAAATATTACGAAATAAAATGGCATTGCAAAAGCTAAAAATTTATCAACTCACAATATGCTTTGGAGCTGGTCTTTTGATAAAATAAACCAAGAAAATATTTACTAATTCCATCGGATGTTTATTTATCAAAACAGCTCAAGCATATTAAGAGTTGTATAATTTTGCTTTTGCAATGCCATTTTATTTAGTTAGTCCAGTAATGTTTTCGTCCTTTACTTTTATTTCAAAGTAACTACCAGACGGTGGTAGCGTAAGTTTCGCTTCATGCGCATGCGCAGACTATACCCATAGTTAGATACGCCCGGAGGTTTCGATTCACTACACCCAGCAGCAACGGTTTGTTATGAACTGCTTTAGTCAACTGACGTTTTCGCCTTAAGGCCAGGTGTTGTGCCCATCTCAAACTGTGTGCAGATTTCATCCAACCTTCCATTCCATTGGCACACCTTGATCCCATACCTCGCCTCCTATGTGCCCTTCGTGCACTACTCCACCTTTTGTTAACGACTGAAGCATGGAGTCAGAGTCCGTACGACCGCGATTTCAATAGCCGTTGAAGTTCAAAAGGGTAACATTACTCATAATACGGTCAAGGCTCTGTGGTCCTTTAGGTGACAGTCACACTTGTGTGGTGGGCCCGTGCACATAAAATATCATAGCGCCTCTATCTCATTTATGTTGGTGGATGTATCGTGGTTCCAGGCGGCTTTAGGGCAAGCTTTGGTCTGTTTTGGCATTGTGCGAGAAATTACTTGATAGTCAGAGCCGAGGTCGAAGTGGATAGTGTAGATTCACGGGTCTGTACGAGCCTCTCTTTGCGTGCGGTAGTATGGGCCCGCCGCTCGACCTCTAGCGTCAAGTGTTATCGAAGTGCGCCATTGCGGCAAGGACAACTGCCCCTTACGCATGGCGTAATCAGACTATTGGCATGCCAGTGCTGCTCGAGTCAATGCAATTGATTCATGGATGACACAGCGAGCTGCGTCGACTTAATCTTGGCGATTTTTTAAACGCAACGTCTTAGTCCTTTTTCAGATTAGTAGGCGTAGATACCTTGGCGGCAGTCATCTTATTCTTTTGTTGAGTAGGCTCCTTGATAAACGACATGTGGCTAAGTGACCCCATAGTGACATTTAATTTGTTTTGCGGTTTGCGGGTATCCTCCCAGGCTGAGTGTAGACTTGTGTGTCTTCTGGAAAAAAATGCAAAGGTCTTATTGTCATGTCTTTAAAAATTAGTTTTTAAATTAGTCGACGTTTTGATTAATTGTCGTATATGACAGACAAGAGTTGTTTGTGCAACAAAATTATTTGTTTTATATTATTAGTTACAGAGGTCAATAAGCTTGATTTTCATAGAGGTGCTTTCTATTGATCGTCACTCGACATCTCATGGCGAACTTCATGAAAAGGCACAAACTGCAGCTGTTATGCTTGAGCTTTGTTTACTTTCAAGTTCAAGACTACATAACAATACCTCAATTCATGGGTAGATTGTGGAGAAGCCAAGTGATACGTAGGAGACACGTGATTTATGGTAAGAAGCGCTTTCGACTCGACTGTGATCGCCGCTTTAAGGAAGACTAATCGAAACCCTATTTTACGGTTTTTAACGGTTTGTAAGATATACATTGACACTAGTGAGATAAAATATGTAAAATACTTTTTCAATTGAAGTATTTACCCCGAAGAAGGTTGATCAATAAGCTTTCACAGGGCCTCTCCTCAACCGTTCTGTAAGGGTCCCAGGCATGTCCTTGTCAGTCGTTCAATATAATTCTGTTAATACGTATGCTTGACGAACACGCAATCTGTTGCTCTCTTTTCTCCGGTCCTGCAAAGATATTCGAGCACATGCAAAATATAAGGATATTCGTATTAACTTTTGTGATTGCACTTGTTAGTATTCGCTCAGTGACTCTCGTACCAGAGACGTCTGCGGTGC